>NW_013563294.1:0-144042 GCF_000968595.1 Rasamsonia emersonii CBS 393.64
GTTCTTCGGCCTCGTTCCATCGCCCTTGATTCCGGTATGTGGATGCCAGATTCCCCATGCTGGTCAATGTCTCCGGATGCTCCACTCCAAGCATTTGCTTGGTAGCTTCTGCTGCCTCAGTAAGGGGCAATTCTGCCTCAAAATACCTTCCATCACGTAATAGACACCCGCCATATCTAGTAAGAAGCCTATGATCAATTGCAATCTGCACCCGATTGAGTGAAAGTGTGAATTTGACATGCGGGAAGTAAGTTCTCCAGATATCTCGATTTTCATATTCTGGGGTTGGAAATATTTCTGCGAATCGGGAAATAACTTTCTTGTAGTATCTCTTGAAGTTCTGCGTTTTTTTCAACCAATTTCGCGTTGCTATGTGAACCAGTCGGTGCATATCAAAGCTATTGTCCTCTCGCCGGGAGAGAAAAGAGTAAGAAATCAGACACGCAATAGCTTCAAGCCGCTGTTTGGTCGACGGAGCAGGAGGGAGAAATGCTTGAGGAATAGCCTTTGGTTCAGTGCACGATATAAGAGAGAGATAATCTGCGGCCAAAGGGTTCTGCGTTAGGATCTGTTCAAATGACACTATCCAAGTTGTCACAACAGGATTCTTCTGATCTTGGTATCTCCAGTCGTCTTCAAAGTCTTCTGAAAGTGTCTCCACAAGGCTTTCCTCGGTATCGTTCAAAAGTGACAGATAGTCAACTATGGTAATGTAGTTCATGTTCATGTATGCGCCAGCTTGTACGATGGCAAGAGGGATAAAGCATAATTGCTCTAGAAGCTGCTCTGTGCTCTTGTTGTCACCAAGGATCTCTTCCTGACCAAGTGTTTTCCGCAACAAATGCATGGATGTGTCAATGTCCATCTTGACTACCTCAATAACTGAATGATGAGCGAACTTCCTTGCAATCTGTTGATTCCGTGTTGTTAAAAGCGCACAACCGCGGCTGCTACTTGGTACGTAGTCTGCCAGGCGATGAGAACAACCAGTCTCTGATTTCTTAAACCAGGCATCGATATTGTCGGCATTATCGAAAATCATAAACCATTGACCAGCATTTTGATCATTTAGGTGATCCATGACCAACTTCTTGACATCTGTGTTTTTGTCCTCCATACCTGGCAGTGCCAACCTTTGTCCAATCTTTTGGTATGATCGCTCAAAGCTCTCTGGACTAGTAGAAGTCACCCAAAAGATAGAGCATGTCGGATACTTGTCTCTGACCCGATATGCAAGCTCAAGTGCGATTGAAGTTTTGCCCATTCCACCAAGTGCAAAGAGAGCCATCTTTGAAAAGCGCCCATCGACAAATAGGCCCTCTTCTAGCTGAGCAAGTTGTGATTCGCGACCGACGAAGTGTTCATTGCGCTGAAATGGAACCAACCAGTACACTGGATTCTTAACTAGACCAATGTCAGTATGAAAATGATGCTGCATCTCAGCTATTTCATACAAAACATGATTTAATAAAAAGCTCACTTACGGTCCTGAGTGGTTGCTGGCCAAAACTCTAGAAATGCTTTGGCACAAGATGCAGCAGTTGCAGCTGCATAGTCCTGCCATATCTTATTCTTATGGCTGTCCGCATAGTCACACACGCCTTTGATGATGACGCAAGGCAAGTTGTCCCAAACCCCAGCCCCTTCCATCTCAAATCCAATAACCTTCTCCGTTTTAGCCAGTGCATCGCGGTGTTCGCCAGATTTCATCACCGTGTCAGCTGATGCAATGGAGCCAAAGTGGACAAGTGGGTTTGGGCTATCTGCACTCAACCGGCTTCGTTGTATCAGCCCTCCCATGCATCTAAGCTTGCTGCAATCATTTTCCAATGCCTCATCACAAACAGGGTCACGACTGGACTGGCAGTCAGCACAAATGCATGCAGCAACTGGAACTTGATGGTAGTGCTTATGGCGATAAGACGCTTCAAACAATCGATCCTGTGTGGCGCCTGGATATCGCCATTTGCCATCCAGATGCTTCTGAAGATCCTGGAGGCATTTCAAAAGCTCTTCTTGAAGTTGATTGTGCATCCTGCGAGTCTTCAGACCAGAGAGAAAAGTTCTGATATCTCGGTTTGGTCGGCCAAGAGTCTCCTTGATGCCACTCTTCCGCTGGAATCCATCTGGGTATTGCCTGCCGAAATCATATTCAATGACACTGTCACTGATAATAACATCCCCCAGAATTATCTCGATATTTTCCGATGGAAACGGTACCCCCCCGCAGATTCCGACCACCAGTGCAAGGTTGATTCCGATAAAGCTGACTCGTAGGCTTGAGGCAGCACTGGCAGCACTTCCTTTTCCCATTCCTGGCAAGCAAGCAAGGACTATACTGTGTCGACCGATTCTTCCCGTCCTGTACCAGTTCCCATCTCCTCGTTGTTTGCCATACGTATGGTCAAACTCATCATAGTGCTCGTCAAATAAAGCCTCAACAGCATCGAACTCCAGAGGCAAGGCACAAATGATCGCTATTTCGAATTCGTTGCGAGATTGGGGGCGCATTTTCGGGTGATCTTCCTCTGTGTTCTGCTCAGTAGAGGATCAAAATTAGCTGATGATTCAAAGCTGGGATAGCCTCAAGACTCTCCACTGTGAAATAGTCCTCACCGTATCAAATGACTGTCACCATGATGTTGATGCCGTGGATCGCTCGTTGTAGGAGGCTGAGATGAAGTTGAGGTCGGCATGATGGTGAGAGCTGAGCCTCAGCTGCAGCCTGATGCTTCACGTAGCCTTGCCTGTCAGGACAGTGCGGGGTTGATGGGCTGGATGATCTAACCATAGCAATTCTCGGATTCGAAGCAAGCACGTGACTAACCATGGGATCATGAATGTAAAATTGTACAGAATGGACAGTTAATAAAGGGCCATTGAATAGGGGGGATTAAATTAAGAGAGATGTTTAAACTTTATTTGATGCTCTAACTATCCAAAACAGATCAAATAGTTGCAGGAAATCAAACAAATTCTTCATGCCTAATGTTAAAATTGCTACAGACCCATATGTATAAGCAGCAAAGTCTAACTATTCCAACCCAAAAATGCGGGACGGCATTAAAATTGCAATACAGAACAGTAATCCTCTAAACCTAGAGATTTTATTTCAACCTCAGCGTCTTCCAGTTCAGTACGCTGTGGCCTTTTGGCTCAAGTAGCTGGAGATGACAGGATTTGTCGATTCGAGCGGTGTGGAATTTGATCAGCCACTTTGGCCTTTTTTTCCTCACGTTTCTTTTCTGCCTCAAGGATAGCCTCGTCGCTGAGAATCTTTGCATCACCAACCACGGTAGATCGAGCTAATTGTCGACGTTTCTTTTCGTTGTTCTGCTGATGCAACTGTTCATTCTGATCTAAGAGAAGGGCAGATGCAGCAAATGCCTTTTCAGCAGCATTAGCTAATTTCTCAAGATATATTTTGCCGGGACCTCCAGACGAGTCTCGGGCCTGGTCAATTTCTGCCGCAGAAGAGCTAGCTCTTGAGATGTGGTTGGTGTTCGTATCATTTCCTTGACTAATAGAGCGCTATTTCCTTCAATGTAAATAGCTGGAGGGCGATTTTCCGTTGGAGGCATCTGAATCTCTCTCAGGACGCGATCTGGATCGAATGGGAATAGCCCACTCCTCGACCAGGCAGCCTCGATAATTTGTTTCTTCATGACCTTCCCTCGCGCCTCTGCATAGAGCTGGGTGAAGTGGCATTTCCCAACTATGTTGGCACCACCACGGTACAACTTCTCGACTTGCTCGCGGTACGCAGCCTTTAACGGCCCAAATACTCCTACATCATGGTTGGAGCTTGTCGGATGTATGGGAGGGTAAGCGGCAGAGAATGATATTGTTCTCAAAACAGAATCTCATCAACTCCAGCGATTAATGGGTGCCAAACCCGTCGTTGATCAGAATCCGTGGCTTGCGATTTGCTCGATCTCTGGTCAGAGGATCAAAAACGTGTTGGATCCAGTATAGGCTGATTTTTGTATCGGTATATCCCGTTTTAGAACAGGCAAAGTGCCATCCCGGAGTGGGATAAGTGGTCCATGTGCTTCGATGCGTGGCAGCAGGCCGGATGATCAGTGGGGGAAGAGACCTACCATCGGCAGAGATACATTCGATCGCTGTAACTAGAGTGCGCTTTACCCCTGCTTTCCGGTGCGGCTGGGGCTTGTCGCTGCTTACGAGAACCTTCAGTGTGCTTAGAACACTCAAAAGGACGCCTGTCTCATCCATATTGTACACATTCTCAGGAAGAATGTCCGGGTTCCTCAGCTGCTCTCCGATCAGCTTAAACCAGTCCTCCACCTTATGATAGATATGATGGTCATGTCGATTTGAATCGAGCGCCTTGCTTCTTATTGCCTTGATCTCTGGGTGACGCTTATGGAAGGCCTGCGGCCAATTCTTGCCTGGAGGTCGAACATCTTCACCATTTGCAAGGGTCTGACCGATTGAGGAACGCTGGCATCGCTGACGCGCAATCACATGTGCGAGAGGGCGGACATATTTGATCGGTAATGGATATCCATTCTTACACGCCCGCAGTAGATAGTCCACAAGAGCCTTTTCCTCCTGTGGTGTGAGGTACTGCTGACTCGCTGCTTTGGCTTTCCGAGATCGCCGAGCGTGGGCACGGTGCCACAAGGTGGATTGCGGGACGCCACTAGAGGCTGATAGAGCTGCATACGATTTGTTGGTCGAAGCATCGCTTATTCCGGCCGGCGCAGCTGTAGCTGGGTTAGCGATCTGCAGAAGAGACATTACTCTTGTCACTTAGCATCTATCTTAACATAGAAGAACAGATCATGCTCTTGAGGATGAGAACAATTCCTTGGGCTTCCTGCAATCACGTGATAAAACTTCCATGATTCCACCGCGTTCTACTACTAGACCAAAGATCGTTAGAAAAGTTTCATGAAACAAAACATCACTTCTGATATAATCTGGGCTTGTATGAGACGGTATTGCCTAGCCCGCAGAAGTACTTTTCAGACCCTTTGGATTTACGAATTTTTCTTCTCTACAGGGCTGAACTTTGTGGAGTGGCTCAAAGACATTAGATAAGGATTAATAAGCCATTTAAATGGTGCCATATCAATTTCTGTGTATTTAACTGACGTTGAAAGCGACGCTAATGACATAGTGTTAAAAGTTGGACAATTGAGCTCTCGCATTGACCAGAGGTAAATATCAGGTAGAAACCCGTATATTTGGTAATAGATTTTGAGGTGAAATTTGAGATAAGAAACTCGCTGTACTCTGAGAATGGCAAGCTATAGTTAGAAGTACCTGGTCAGGTTTTCGTTACAGCGGGACTTTCGGCACACCGGGACGCACGTTAGATGCTGTTAATAGCTTATTAATATAGGTAATGGGGTTCAAGAACTTTAGATATATCAGTTTTTTTTTTGTGAAGGCAGAGGCTGGAGAGGTTGTTGATGAACATGTAAGCTAGCTAGCTACCTGCAAGGGAAAAAAATGGTAGCTACGCTGCTGAGTGATAAAGATCGCCTCCTTCCACTCGCTCTTCTACCCCCGTTCTCCGGAGTCCGGAGCTCTGGAAAGAGTACTGTACATACCTCTGTCCAACAGGACAGGAGCCTTGGAGGCATGGCTTCGAGGAAATAGAAAAGGTCCTGAAGCGGGTTACATATGATGAAGTGATTATCCCCTCTTCCTCCTTGTTCCTAAAGGGTTAATTGGACTAAGTCAATGACTTTACAGGGAAAACCCTACACAACCGCATCATGCTTGGCTCCTACGACAGAGCAATGAACTGGTACCGCGCGCTAATATTAATAGCGGGGAATCTGAACGAGCAGCAGCAGTAGCTCGAGCCAAGACTAAAACTCCACCAGCCCATCCTCATGCTAACAGAGAAGCAACAACAACAACAACAACAACAACAACAACAACAACAACAACAACAACAACAACAACAACAACAACAACAACAAAATGCGATAAGCATACCTGGCTTTGCGGAGCAGATCCGGCAGGTTGCTGCTGACCTGGTGATCGTGAAAGAAGTCAGCACAACAGGGCACTGGGTATGTACAGTACAGCTAGAAACGAGAAAGAGGAGGTCAATGCTATTCTGGAGGAGCTCATCCTGCATCCGTCAAGGTCAAGGACAGTGTTCCTAACCAAACATGGTTTAATTACAGAGTAGTTAGACGCACAACATTTCTTTTATTTAAAGTGAGATCTATTATTACCTATTCTGAGGCTGAGTACGGAGTACTACTAAGTATGAGCAATAATGACTCATCACGGAGAATTGTGATTGGTTGGTTGCTCGTTGGTAAGTCGGTTTGGTTAGCCTAAAACGGTGCCCGCTTTTTTCAGCTGAGATGTATTGTACTGGTACGTTGTAATACGCTTACTACGTACTGTACGGAGTACCTATGTACATAGGTAAGTTACCTAGGTTGGCAGTACTCCGTATTAGTTGTAGGTACTGTTTGGTAAGAGTGTGATTATGCTTACTGCTACTGCTACGACATTATTATTGTGTTATTATTATTGTCAAGACAAGAATAAATAAATAAATATGCGTTGCAAGCATACACAAAATCAAGGCTAATAGCTAATATCGTAATAATGTCTCAGTCAATGGTTTAAAAAAAAGGAAAGAGACAAATCAACGATATATATACATATATATAGATGAAAATAAGTATCACTCATCATTGCTCATTATTCGTCATTTTGTCATTTCGTCATTTTTCAGGAGATCAGGCGAAAATAAAAGAAGTGTGTGTTAATACCTAGTTCTAGTCTTGTAAGCGTTGCCTTTAATATATTATCTATATCTTAGTTGTTTATTTATTGTCATTTATTCTTATTATTATCTCGATTACGAATGACTGCGACCTTTCTCTCTTTTTTATTTATTGTCTTCATTTCGCTGAACAAAATAAATATAACTGTACTAACGCAAGCATATTAAAAACAACAACATAACATTATACTCCGATCATCCCTTCCTCCCCTCCAACATCTTCCTCAACGCCGTCACCTCACCCTCCCACTTGGCAATCTGCAGTCGCAGCTCGTCCCGCTCCTTGGTCACCGCCGCCAGCTGCGCCTCGAGAGCGGCGACGTGGTCCTGCTTCCGCTGGCGGAACCGTCGCGCTGCCAGCGTGTTGCGTCGTCGCTTTTCCAGGATCCGCTCTTCTTCTGAGTCTAGGGCGCTGCTGTTGCTGTGGCTGGAGTCGATGGCCGCAGGTCGCTTTTTGGTATTGCGCTTTGTTGAAGATGGAGCAGTGACCGAGTCAGAAGAAGAGGATGTGGATGCGGAAGATGGGGTCTGCTTGGCTGGGAGGATTGGGCGATCCCGAGAAGATTGCTGAACGTGGGTGTTTGTCGACATGTTGAGGACATTCGATGAAGATGAAACATGATCAATATTAATATCGACCAGAGACATCTCATCAAGTGGAGACGCTGACTGGCTGAATCCTGCTGCAGTCGGTGGCTGAAGCATGATGTTCTCAGCGAGGACATCAACGCTGTCCGCCATCGATGGCAAGACAGGATTCAAATCGGCAGAGGGATTCTCCGGGAACGAAGAAACGTTCTCCTGGTCGAACGACAGGTTCTCTTCAACAGGCGCAATGGTCGAAAGATTCGGCGAGAAAAAGTCGTTGGTCGACGCGGCGTTCCAGAACAGATCTGGGAAATCAAACGCGCCAGCAGACAGCAACTGCGAGGATGATTCCGATGGTGTAGGACAAGAACAGGGTGCATGGACATGTACTTGACGATCTGCACATGTTGACGACGGCGGATGCAGACCGTCAGCTAGTTGACAGTAGGACGATGACGACGACGAAGAAGAATCCTGCTCAAACTGAGCGAATTGAAGAAGATCGTTATAGTTAAACGGCTGTTCCAGAGAGGAGCTGCCTGCTGCTGCTGTCTCGGCAGAGTAGAGTGAAGGCCATGGCTGCGCAGACGAAGCTGGTGAAGCCGCTGACCAGGAAGATTGAATAGTGGAAGACGCTTAGAAAAGCCCCAGTGGCGGATGAGCAGGACAGAGTCCTGCGCTGCGAAGCGGTCGATATGCGCGGAGAAGAGAAGCTGACGTCGTTGGATGAGAGAGAGAAGTTGAGTTTGCGGCGTTGGGTTGGCTCAATAAATAGGGTGAGTTAGCTGAGTTTGATTACGAGGGGAGCAGTAGATACCGTATTACCGTGTTTTGGCGGTGCAGATCTCGTAATAAACATCTGCGTTACGGTATTGACTAGACAAACTGCACCCTATAACACAGCCATAGGAACTAAATCCCGCGATCCCAAAAAAATTCCCAATGGGTAAAAAAAATGCAATTATTCCAATCCGAAACCACGCTCTTAGTAAGTAGGTAGTGTCCTGGACTGGACTGGACTGGACTGACTGGACTGGACTCGATCGGTCTCCATCCAGAGCAGTCCATCCATGCACACAGGTCGGGGTACGGATTTGGAATAGTCTACTCCGTTCTAGGTACTGTCTACATTAGGTAACGAAAAAGCAATCCATTGGAGTGATTAACACACGGCTGCTCGCACGAGATTTGGTCTATATAGTAGTCTCTTGTTGGTAGGTTTAGTTCGATTGCTGCTTTCGTTATGGGTTGCTGGGATATGAATTTTTAAATGCCTGCCACCAAATAAGGGCATGTGGGTACAGGTCAAATACGGAGTAGAATCGACCATAACGACTAGATCTAGTTCATGTGGTGCATACGAGTACAGCTGAATTTTCTCGACTGTCAAGTCCATTGTCATAACTATATATCCATTCATATGTACTGTACTGTACAGACTTGACAAATTATTAAAACCGCTCATGCAACATCCACATACATAGCACATCTCACTCGTCACATAACCAACTTATGTGCATCCATGCGCAGCATGGATGTTACACATTCGTAGAGGCATCCTTGACCTCCTCCGTGTGCTCCACATGAGCGGAGAGCCCACGCTTGGGCTCGACGTTGCCGTGCTCCATCTGGACGGTCTTCTCCGTCGAGACGGTCGTCTTCCACGCCGGCGTGCCGATGTACTTGATGCCGTTGGGGTCCTCGAACATGGCCTCCGTCTCTTCCAGCGTCTTGCCCGCCGTCTCCGGGAAGAGGAAGAAGGTGTGGACGAACATGGCCGTGTTGAAGACGCCGAAGATCAGGTACGTCTTCCACCGGATGTTGGAGAAGGACACGGGCGTGAACAGGCCCAGCGCCGTGTTGAAGGCCCAGTTGCCTGACGTCGCCAGCGCGACACCCTTGCCGCGCAGCCGCAGAGGGAACAGCTCAGGCGGGTAGATCCATGACGCTGGACCCCAGGTTGGCGCATACGACGCCACGAACAGATACGTGCAGGCGATCAGGCCCTTGGCTGCGGCGCCGCTCACCGACATGGACTCTTCCTTGACGTGGTCGATTCCGCCCGGCACGACCACGCCGTGCGCCGCCATGATACCGGCGTTGGCGTACATGAAGGTCATCATCAACGCAGCACCAACCAGCATGGTGGGGCGACGACCCCAACGGTCAATCCAGATCAGCGCTGGCAGGGTCATGAACACGTTGATAATGTACTGGATCGAGGAGGCAAGGAGGTTGGCATTGCCCGAGTAGCCGGCCATACCGAACACGTACGTGATGTAGTACACTAGACGAGTCAGTAAGAACTGCAGCAAAAGGAAAGAAATCACATACTCATCACGTTCATGCCGGTCAGCTGGGACCAGATCTGCGTGAACAAACCAATGAGGGTGCGGTTGAGCATGTTGGGCTTGAACAGGTCCAGGTAGGTGACGTTCTTGTGACGGCGCTCAAACTCGCACATCTCCTTGATGTCCTCCAGTTCGACAGCGACGAAGGGGTGGTTGAAGTCACCCTTGGCGTGGACGATGGCCAGCACGCGGTGGCAGTCCTCCCAGCGGTCCTTGCGGGCCAGCCAACGCGGCGACTCGGGCAGGAACGTCATGGCGATGAACAGGAAGACGGCTGGGATCATCTGCAGACCCCACGGGATACGCCAGGCAGCGGTGCTGTAGTCGTTGGAGTACTGGCCTCCAATGAACGAGCATCCGTAGGAAATGCTGACCAGTGTCAGCCTGGCATCACTCTCAGAGTACTCTCAGTGTCAAGGGGGATACATACTAGTACATGATCAGAATACCCCAGGTAATCGCCCACTGCTGGATGCCGACGAAACGACCACGCTTCGACGGCGGGGAGATCTCCGAGATGTAGACGGGCACCTGGGCGGATTCGACACCGACAGCGAGACCGTTGATGATACGACCGACGATAAGCATGCCGATGTTCTGCGCGGCGCAGATCAGAGTCGACCCAACCATCCTGTTTCGATCAGTATAATGCGATTTCCAGGAAAACCAGTCTGAGACATACCAGACAATACAGCCGATCATGATGGAGGTCTTCCGACCCACGCGGTCAGACAAAGGACCGGAAATCAAGGCGCCCAGCCATGAACCAGCCGCCATGGACGCGGTAATACCACCCTGCACCAGATCACGGGGGCCACTGCAGTTGGGGTCGTCATCGAACGGGGGACCATGCGGTCCCTGGTTGAAGTAGCATTTGTAGGAATTCTCGCCCAGCTGGGCGGACACAGACGAGATATCAAAGCCAAAGAGCGCACCGCCGACGACGGCAGTGGCCGCGATCACGTAGATATTCCCGACGACCATGGTGACTTGAATCCCGCCTGAGAGGCAGAGAAAGGTGAGGACGGGGTGGGAATAAGAAAAGAAAAAACTGAAGAGAGGGGGAGAAAAAAAAAACTCCTCAGAGGTCAACCGGTCGGAGGGAAAGACAGAGCGGAGGGGAAGAACAGGAACAGGAGGGCGGTTAAATACATAAGGAAGAATCCGAATAAAGTCGCCGATCCTACCTCGTTCTGAGTTGGTGCTGGCGCATGCGACGTCGTATTAGTGCATAATGGCAAGCATTGGAGGCATCGGGCATTCGGGCCCCATGGGACAAAAAATCCCGTGGGACAACTCGCGTACCTTTTCCCCCCAGAATCCCCGCAAAAAGGAAGCGCGCTGGACACGGCAAATTGCAAACAGCGAACGCAGCGCCGGCGGCCCACACCCATGTGGTCCCGTGCATGGATGCGGCCAACAGCAAGCATCCAGGCCCATCCATGGGCGTTGAGTCGGACGCGTTAGCATAAAAGCGCGGTCGATGGAGCAGCAGAGGAGCTCCAGCTGCACATGGCAAACGGCCGTGATTGGAAAGGCGGGCTCCCACTGGCTGACGCAAGTGGCTCGCTGGCCGAAGCCGGCGAAGCTTCGACGGACTGTGATTGCTGGAGGAATTCCTCAGCCTGCCCGCTGCGGCTAGCGTCCTAGACAAAGAGGGTGTGGGGCGGCTGCAACGCTGCGGGCGGCCGGCTTATCAGCGCCGCCGCTGCGTGCGGTTGTTGGGCTGCCGCACTCGCGATTGGGTGGCGCAGCGGTGGATCTACAGGGAAGCGGCAGAGGCTCTCGCCTATCACGCCCGCCAGTCGGAATGCGAGCTCGCCGCGGTTGGCGGGCAGCCAGTCAAAGCTTGTTGCGCACGCTCTAGATCTCGCGGCATGCCGACTTTCCGGCCAGGATGGACCAGGATGACCCTGACGCTGCCTTGACCTTGTCTGGTCATGTGGGATCAATTGGCCGTCGACAACTGCGGGGTGCCTCCTACGAGTCAGAGTGTTGCCTCTGGGGTAGAATACGGGGAAGCTAGTGTTGCGGAGAGAGCAGAATGCGAATGCGAATGCAACCTCGCAGCCTGAAATGGTCTGTCTGTATCTCGGCCTGGAGATGAGGTCGTTAGTGTCAGCGACTACGTACTCTCTAAGCGTCGTATCATCTTCCCCTCGCCACTGGCCTTGCCGACTGAGACTACCAGCGAGGGATCCTTGCCAACCTGTGCAGACTGAGACCCATCGTCCACCTGATCCTGCCGTGCTGGCGAGTTCCAGATCCTTCTGTCACTACTGCCCGTCTCCGCAGTGACAGTCAGATTTCAGGCAAGATGCTCCGGTAGGTAATCGCCCGATCGAAACGGTTGATCTCGATCGAGTCACGTTCGGATGGACCACGTGGTATTCCGATCCGACCAGTGGACGTCTGGCCATGATCTATCTAGGGCTCGGAACGCAGCGCCCGGGGTCAGTCACATGAACCAGATCTAACATCACTAATAGCAGAAAGACAAACAAAATCAAATCGGGCACTTAATAGAACTTCTCAGCGGAATATTCACTCTCTGCGTTGGTGGGCTGGGTTTTACACATCTCCACCAGTGACCACCCTTCCAGTCAACCAGAGAGCAGTTTCTCGACCTAGCTTGGCTGTCACTAGGCCATGCCCCAAATTCTATGGATAGGAACAATCACAACGGGCATGATGTCACGTAAATAGTAGACGTGTTTGATAGTACTATACTATCATTTATGTCATGCCAATTCCAATATTAGAACTACTAGTGGAGCAACACTGAGAAAGAGTGCAGGAGAATCATAGAGAAAGGCAGTGCTATTGCAGCGACAATCTTCATATAAACAGATTCCGTCACGCTATATATATATCCCACTTATACACCAACCTCCACAAATGCACCCCAGCTCAATGGTATCCGTTCTATCCACACAATTTATCCATCAACACGCATGTACTGACAACATCAATCGTTAAATTTTAAAAGTCAGGTCATCAGATGCATCAAACCGGAACTCGTTACACATGCCCGGGCTGAGTGTGCAGCTGTAAAGATGTTGTGCGTCTTGTTCGTCCGCTCACCAATCGCAGCTCTCCGCTAGCAGAGCAGCCAGCTCCTCGAGATACTTTTTATCAACGTCGTCGAAACCAGATGGCTCGGTGCAGTCGATGTCGATGATGGCGACGGTCTGTACAGGTGTGAGAATCATTCAACCAATGAAAGCTGTTTCACACACCTCTCCCCCAAAAAGAATCGGCACCACAATCTCACTCCGACTGTCCGCGTCGCAGGCAATATGCCCCGGAAACTCTAACACGTCCGGCACGACAACCGTCTCCTTCTTCAGCGCCGCCGTGCCGCAGACTCCCCTTCCGAACCGGATCTCCTGGCAGGCTGGTTTCCCCTGGAACGGACCCAGCAGCAGCTTGTAGTCTTCCGGGGACGCGTAGGTCGTTGCGATGGTCGTCGTGGTGAGGCCCTGCGTGGAGGTCGAGCGGGCTGGGGATGCCAGGACGGGGAATCGGTCGTCGCGGACGTAGAAGCCGGCCCAGTTGACGGACGAGGAGGGCTGGGGGAGCGCGTGGAATGCGTACCAGAGGAGAGAGGCGACGTTGGCGAGGTTACTGCAGGCAGTCAGTTGCTGTTGTCGTCGCGAAGTAGAATATACTGTTGAGGACGACTGCACTTCTTACCTAACCTGTCAACACACCCCATCAGCATAAAATCATTTACAATGCCGTGTAGAAAACGAAATACCTACCCAATTGCGCTGTCCCTCCAGCAACCCCCGCGCCTGCTCAAGCAGGAGCTGATAAACCTGCTCTTTGGACGACCCCGCAGGGAAGAAGGAAGAATCGGCGTGGGGCTGCATGATCAGTTTTGAAACGATTCATAAAAACTTGACGCATTGCAACTCACCATGTTGGCACAAACAAATAACAGTCCTAGAGAGAAGAAAAGAAAAAAAAAGCACAATGACGAAGAGAGAAGCTGGTTCTCAAGAGTAAAGTAAACTCTATTAATTAATTGATTGATCGGTGTAGGTAGGTATCGAATAATACCTCATGCTCCGTAATTTTACGGAGGACTTGACTATGGGTAATACTCCCGCTAATAGCGCGATGACAGCACCACCATCATAGTTATCGTCATCACTATACACACCCACTTGACGAATAACTAAATGAATAAATAAATATTTCTGGTCGGAATTGCAACGAAGTTATACGAAAAGTCCCCTGCTAAGTCTAGCAAAATGCCAACAACACAGTGCTCCTGTGTACTTAGTAAGTAATTGATAGCGCCGGCTCGGCTCCGTGACCCGTCACCATTATTAATTGCCGATAAACTGCCGAAGAATAAATAATGATGGCGGGGATCAATCAATCAATCAAAAGAAACAAAAAATAATTAATAATTACGTGCCTGGGTAAAGTTTTTTTTTATCTCAGTTAAAAAAAAGGCAATAATCATGACCAGCAACTATGTTTGTATATACTGTACACTACAGAACAGAATGTTTGTGAAGTCTTTATTTTTTTTTGCCCTGAATGGTCTACCTAGGTACTCTGCAGAGTGTCTCAAATCCGGTGGTAACGGTACATGCGCAAAGACCATTGACAGCGACCTCGCTCACATCCGGGAATACGGTCCATCCGTGATCTGCAGGATGGTACCTATGTACTTACTGTATAGAAGCTCTGATCAAAAACTATTTTTGTCATGGACATCGATCGTATGCCTACGCAGTACTAGGTACTTTTGCAATGCAACGTACATAGATCTCCGCAATACACTACTAAAGTTTACTCCGTACAAAGACAAAAAAAATATCAGGAAGAAGAGATGCTAGAATGATAGATGGCACCATGCATGCTGGCTCTAAACAAGACAAGCCAGCTTCTCAGATCCAATCAATTCTGTTCAGTCCAGTCCAGGCCTTGGATACAGCCTCTGTCTGTATATAATCTCGTGTCTATCTGTATATCTAAAGTAAGTATAAGTATAAGCAGTGGTATCGTAGTAGGTGACTGTAGTAGGTCAGTAATGACGTGTCGTGTCCCCAATGACATGACATGACCTCCTCAAAAACAAAATCAAATAAATCAGCTTGCGCCAATATTCAACAATATGTTGGAACATAAATAAACAACGCCTTGTCCTGTCTTGGCTAGGACATGGAACGGAACGGTGCATCAAGATTCAAGACCGAAGGATAAATAAATAAATAGACCACCAAAGAAGGCCATGAAGGAATTAAAACCAGATCACAAGAATTGTAAAAGAAAAAGTCTCTGTGTGTAAACATCATGAAACCTGATGATGGTCTCCAGATCCAGTCGTATGCAAATATAGACCAGAAGTGTGCCAGACTGCCAGTGCATCCGTCAAGGTGCAGAAGGTGCAGACATAGGTGCAGACATGTGCAGACATATCATAGGTGCGATGGTGCGATGCTACATGTTCAGCAGGCTCATTTGGCGTCTCATCGGACTGCCTGCATCGCCGTCCTCACTCGGTCCAAAGCCGCTATCGGTGCCCGTGGCCGGAGTGTCAAAGTCAATGTCGAACTCGGTCTCCTCCTCTTCGTCGGGAGGAGCGCCCTCGACATTCCCACTCCAACTTTTTTGCGTCGCACCCCGCGTGTTCCACCGCAGGGCCCGGCGGACACTCTCGAACCACTCCCCTCCGCCAGAGACGACGGTTGGGAAAGGATACTGACTAGCCTCCACGGTGACGTAGTCGCCTTGGCGGAGCTCCACCCGCCCTTTGCCGTCAAACGAGCAATAGGCGCTCGAGCGAGATGAGAGGGGCACCGCAATACGAAGCAGCATCGTGTCGGAGAGGACCATGGGACGGAAGGAAAGGGTGTGAGGACAGATCGGAGTGAGAAGGATTCCGGGAATCGAAGGATGAATGAGAGAGCCACCAGCGGAGAGGGAATAAGCAGTTGAGCCTGAAGAAATGTTAGAACCTCATAAAAATAAGGGAAAAAAAGAAAAAAAAAGAAAAAAAGAAAAGAAAAGAAAGGTAGGAAAGGCAATTACCTGTAGGGGTGGAGAAGATGCACCCGTCCGCTTGGACGACAGTCAACAGTTCATTATCTCCGTACAGCTCGAGATTCGACACATACGGCGAAGGCCCGCGGTCAATGACCAGCTCGTTCAGCACCTCAAACTGCTCGCACTCTTCGACATCACCCGGCGCGGCGCCCTTGCTCCGATCAGCACGGTACACCGTGCAGGTGAATCGCATACGCAGGTTGACGCGCATCCCCACATCGCCCATCACGTTGTTCAAATGTTCCTTGTACTTTGCAAACTCGAAGTTGGTCAGGAAGCCGAGACTGCCGAGGGAAAAGGACAGAATCGGCGGCACGATGCGTTGGAAGAGCCAGGAGGTATAGAGGACCGTGCCGTCCCCACCCAAGGTGATCACCAGATCGAATATCTCGGGCGATGTCCAACAGAGGTCGGGCGTCCAGTACCTGAGCATGGTCTCGAATCGAGGCTCTTTGGCCAGCAGACCTGCCGCGTCGAATCGCTTCGAGTTGCGCAGCTTGGCGTCCACATACACGTTCACGCCGAGATCACTGCCATACCGGGGCGTACTGAGCAGCCATTCGGCCAGCTCGCGGGTCAGGTAGACCAGGTTGTTGTCCCGCGCCTTGGTGACGATCATGACATTCTTCACGGCGCGCTTGATGGGCCGGCGCTGGAGCTGCTTCGAAACCTCTCTCACCCCGGTCGCGGTCTGCACGAGACGGGAATGCGACAGCCATTCGTCGTCTGCAATCTCTTCGAGGACCTTTTGGATGTTGACCGCGTCGTCAAAGCGCTGGTGGAAAAAACAAGGGGACTTCAGAGCAAAGCGAGCTGTCGATGGTGTCTTGTCCGTGTATCCCGACAACTGCAGGTTGGACAAGGCCGCAGACAGTCGCTGGGAGGAAGAATTGCTGTATGTGCCGTCCTTCTCGATCTCATCACCAGAGTTATTATTATTAGACTGGTTGTTACTGTTGAGCAGCCCCGTCAAAGAAGCCGCCAGCGGCATGGACGGGGCATTGGACATGGGCGGTCGCGACGCAAGGGCCTTCATGATGGTTTGGCGCGGAACAGAATCGGTCGACAGCGTGTTCTGGCGGTGTTTGCGAAACGACTTGGGAGAGCGCAGTTGCAAGAAAGGCGACGTGGGAGCGGATTCCACCGCGTCGCTGGGACGTTCCTCGTCGGCCGGAGGATGCGTGTCGCCAGCCGGCTGCTCCTCTGCGGCCGGATCGCTCACATGAATCTCGTGTTCCGTCTGCGATGGATCGATGTTGCGGGCATAATCTCGAAGCAGCGAGCCACCGACGTCGGAAGCGGAGGACGGGGCCCGCGACGACAGCAACGACCCGATTCTGTCGCCTGCGTTCTGGCCCGAGAGCAGTCCCAGCGAAGGCCGACGAGCAGATCCAGGGCGACTGTCCTGAGGACCCGCGGTAGGCGATGGCGACAGGATGGGATGGGTAAAGGTCGATGGCATGTCGTCGTCGGCGGGGGGCATCGCGGTCCTTATACCAGCGTTGGAGGGCGGATCCGGAGTTAAGTCACGTCAGAGTCAGCAGTCGGCCAGCGTCAATGCCAACCCCCCCCTAAACTCCAGACCAGCTGACAAAAAGCTCGGCGATGATGATTAATGTGGGGGATCTTGCACGTCCCGCAGCGATAGCGTCGCTGCAGGGGCGTCGATTCCTTCGCACGGGGCGGACAAAATAATGATGACGAGCAGTCCAGAGCTCCGGGCCCGGAGATAATTGGAGCGCAGCGCGAGTCTAAGATGTCAGCGCAGACTTCCGGCTGGCGGGGCTTCGTCGGATCCGATAGCAGACGCAGCTGCAGAGCTTAATAATAACAGTCAGAAAGTTCCAGGCGATGACACCGTTGGGGAAAACGGATCTGGCGGGGATATTTCCGAAGAGAGATCCAGCCCAGGAACCAATGGTGCCGGACGAGGGAAGGCCTTCGAAATCCCCAGAAGGCGAAGTAACTCTGAAGAAGAATGACGAAAGGCAAACAGAACGAGTGGAGCTGGTGGCCTGCACCGACAGAAAGGATCAAAGAGAAGAATTAGGAAAGTTATTGTTATAATCATGATCCAAGATGGAAGAAAATCTGCGAAATACTGGTGTTCTGGAGAGAGCTGTTTCCCCATTTTATTTGTCAGACAAGATCAGATGTCAGACAGCTAGCAAATCTAGGAGCATTCTCTCTGCTCTCGCTGATACGGACCTCAGTTTCAGCCTTCTGACTGGAATGTCAGAGCCGGCATCTGAGGCAGGCTAGCAGCTCCCCCGTGCTTGGCGGCAGTCCGCTGCACTGATCTCGTCTCACCTTCCTTCGAGACTGCATAGCTATAGCTGCCATACTAATGGATGCAATAAGAAAGATTATGCAGATTACACCCCTCGTGACGATGGTTTAGTCGCACGGCTACCTATTGACGCAGCGACTAATAGTATCGACAACAACTAAGAACAAAAGGAAATCCGGAAACAATCAGCGCTTAATAGATTCATTCGATACAGATTAATCATGTGCTGTCTGCGGCCCGATCCGTGGTTTGAAACTCGGAGTGAGCTGGCGTACAACTCATCAGCCTAGATGTCTCGTCTGTGCGGTCCCGGCTATCTCTCCGAGAGCGCGCGGATGATACCGGTCAACACGCCCTACCCCTAGTTTGCCCTCATGTTGTCTTCTTTGCGTGCGTTCAATGCCTGGCCCCGTTGCGAGTGTCGAAGCCAAGCTTGTTTTGCCCCAGCAGCATATCTTCAATGGCACTTGAGCGGACAGACATTCAGCTCAGGGGCCAATAGTGATCGTGCCTATCTGAGCTCAGGGCTCAGAAACGCCGGAGTCGACAAAGTAAAGGCAGCCTGACTGGAACAGAATGCCGAGAAATGACCCGCCTCCATGCCATAAAGAACGTGAGGCGGCGATGGTAGAATATCGTAGCTCCGTTGAGACGCAAGAAATCCCCCAACTACCGCTAGATCAAGCGGCGTCAATCGTCCATGCATAATCCTTGTAGATCTTATCTTCGACGGTCTCCCTCAAGAAGCTCTCCACGCTCTGGCCGTCAGCACCCTCGGCCATCTGGACATCCCCGTCGCCCGTCACGGTCTTCATTCCGCGACAGATGGCATATGCGCGCTCATGCACCCTGTCCCACATGTCAAAATCGAAACTGCCTTCGCTCTCATTCAACAGCAGGTGCCCCTTGGACGAAAAGGCCAGGACGTGGACAGATTCCGCCGCCTTGGCGTCGCTGACGGACGGGTCTCGAATGATTTCGCCGGAGGGGGTGACGGCCAATGCGGTCGCCGCGAAGGTCATGGACATGGGAATTGCCGCAGAATGAAGCGTCAGGAGAGCTGTATGAAGCAGGGACGGTAAAATGGGTAGATACTGCCAAAAGACAAGCCAAGAATCAGCTGCTATGGTTCGAAGACATTGATCGCCAACGACAGCAAAGACTTACCGACTCCCCCCGGCGAATCTTCCCATCATTCCCACCTCCCAAAACCACCAGTGTCAACACGATGCCCCGTCTCGGGAACCCTTTCTCCCTCCCCAGGATCACCCGGCCTAACACCCCCTTCAAGATGCCCTCCACGTATCTCTCGCCGACCGCGCCAGGCGCCGTTCCCGGCTTGACCAGGACCTCGAGGGTAGCCTCCTCCGGTTTCTGCGCATCGCGACGACCAGGCAATTCGACGGGCCCATTGACAGAACCTAGGATCCGGAACCCCGTGGCAGGGCAACTGTAAGACGCGGAGCCGTCGGCGCGACGAAGAGGAGAGATGGTAGCCGTTGGTCCTGTCATTGACGTGACGCGACGGATTCTGGAATGACGGGATGGGCAGTCAAGAAATATCAAGACACGACTGGCCTTGATACTGATTCTGGTTTGGCGATCGAAGCAGCTGCAGGCGTCGAGCTCTGTGCTGAGAGCTGCTGGCAGTGTGTCTGTCACTCGTCAGTTTTTTCTCCGTTGGAGCAGCAAGGCCCTTTGGCGGGCCGCGCGTTGTGATTGGCGGACCAGGAGTTTGTACCAGCTGGGTAATGATGACAGGGCTTTGTTTCCCTTCTCTATTATTTTCCAGTTCTGGGTTGTAAACAATTATATCTACACACCTGTCAACGCCTCCAAATGCTGTAGAGAGATGTCGGTGGTGACGACTATGTTCGTCGATGTTGAGGGATTGCGCTCGTATCCACCGTTGCAGTTCTCTTCGAGATGGCACTGTCGATCTCGCGCATATTGGAGATTACACAAAAATTGTTCTTGGATGGGAGTCTCAGTAAGATACTGGGTTGTGTAAGTACTATAAAATCTTAAACATCCCTTTGGGATAAATTTTCAGGATTCAGATGGTAATCATGTAACGTGATCGTTCAGCACGGCACAGCATGCATGATATATAAATATATAAATTTCTGTGGAACACCACAAGAGTAGAATTTCTTAACTGTTTCTACCCCATCAATCGAGAAAAGTTTCCAATCTTGGGGTTGAATGATTGCCCAGTTCCGACAGATCAATAGTACTAATTGATGGGGTTTTTACTATCATTAATAACCTAGTGAAGTATGCTGTGCCTTACACGGGGAAAATTTGTGCTCGCCTTTGGTGGTAGCGGGGACAAAGAACTCAACCCACATAAAATTTTAATCTGATCTCACCTGGTAGCACATGGATGAGAACATTATTAGAGGATGAGAACATTAGTAGATTATTCTTGACCTCATTTAACAAAAAGGAAACCATCAAGAACCATCCCCAACCTGCGCTCTTGTTACTTTAAGCCAGAATTTAAAGAAAAATATGCTATTATTTAAGAAAACTAAGGTCATTTGACAGATGTTTCTTCGTGGAGCAAAAAGAAAAGAAATGAAAGAAATTCGGCCCGAACCGCGATTCGAACGCGGGACCTCTCGCATTCGAGACACTAAACCGTCCGTTACGAGGGAAGTTTGCATAGCCCAAAGCGAGAATCATACCACTAGACCATCCGGGCGGTCATGTTAAACGCCGGTATATCGCCAATTATTACCCAACAAAAGGAAACTATCCTCAACACATCGTTATATACTCTAACAAGGTACTTGATAAGTACTGATGGATCAACTGTACAGGGCTGCTATCTATAAGCAACTGCTTCCAATATGTGTGAGGTAACAGCCTCAAAAGATTTGAAACCCTCTTTCTTCTGGAAGTACACATCTAAAAGAAGGGGATTTCTCTATCTTAGACGAATGGAGGCCTTTCTTGCTATTGATTTATAAGAGCTGATTAGTCTTGTTTCTGGGCACAGCACGCCATGAGAGACTTCGTCTTGATAATTATAGTAGTACTATAACAATCAAAATTCCTACGTTTGAGAGAATCAAATCCTTTGAAAAAAGAGAGATGGTTAGTTAGTACACTGAAAATATGGTTCGCAGATCCTCGTCGTCGCAGCTTTACGCGAACTTCACAATCACAACATGTGCGTTCGGCAGTGACAGAAGCCTTGTTGGAATATAATCAAGAAGTGGTCCAGAGCAGTAATCTGAGAGTTGTAATTAGAGTTACCAGGAATCACCTGTTCGCACATGACTAGAATACTAGAATCGAAGCAGAACTTGTCAAGAAGCAGAGCGCTTGTCATCATGAGAGCAAATACCTTAATGCCACGCTAGGTGAGCTACCTCCTAGCTAATTATTGGCCTCCATAATCTCACTGTCTAGAGCATTATTATTTCCTATAGTTATTTCCTATAGAAGTGCAGCTGTCGGATCGCTACCCTAAACCCAATCCGGCCCGCGATCGGCGCGCCGGGAACGCGGTAATTGCTTACCCACAAAGCCGGCATGCCGCGGTCTGCCTAGGATCTGACCTCGTTAATTCCTTTTTTCGGGCCCAGGAATTGTTAAGAATGCCTAGGAGAGGTACCTGCCAAGGTTAGTACCTACTCCCTGCCTAGGTACCTACTGCTGGCGGCTTCCCTTTCGGGCTTAGATCTCATAGATCAATCCTCCGATACATCTTCCTCACCCTCCTGTACCGTCATTCTCTTTCTGCCAGCATTCTAGCCATTCTCAAGGATAATGGACCTCCATAAAAAGGCCGTCGCACGGATCGCGGCTACTGTCCGCCAGTTCTACGAGCGCAAAGAGCCCTACCGGATCTTCCATGGCTCGACCAACAGCACGCGACCTTTCCGCCGGGATCGCGTGGTCGATATCAGTAAGCTCGCAAATGTTCTGAGCGTCAACACCAAGACACGCACGGCCCTCGTCGAGCCCAATGTGCCGATGGATCGCCTGGTCGAATCGACTCTGAAGTATGGTCTGGTGCCCCCGGTGGTCATGGAATTCCCCGGCATCACGGCTGGCGGAGGCTACGCGGGGACCTCCGGGGAGAGCAGCTCGTTCAAGCATGGCTTCTTCGACAAAACGATCAATTCTGTCGAGATGGTGCTCGCCAATGGCGACACTGTCACGGCATCCTCGACAGAGAACTCCGATCTCTTTCACGGCGCTGCCGGTGCGGTGGGAAGTCTGGGGATCACCACCTTGATCGAGCTCCAACTGATCGAGGCCAAAAAATACGTGAAAGTGACATACCATCCACGAAGAAGCGTAGCGGAGACGATCGAGTCTCTTCGCGACGAGATATCCGACTTTTCGAATGATTATGTCGACGGCATTCTTTACTCCAAGGACCACGGCGTCGTCGTCACTGGTGAAATGACGGACGACAAGCCGGAGACGGCTGCCGTGCAGACGTTCAGCCATCCCTTCGATCCGTGGTTTTACCTGCACGTGAAGGATAAGACCCTTTCAAGATCCTCACCTGCCGTGACCGAGTACATCCCCCTGGCAGAGTATCTTTTTCGCTATGACCGCGGTGGCTTCTGGGTCGGCGCCTCCGCCTTCGAGTACTTCAAATTCCCCTTCAATCGGTATACGCGGTGGTTCCTTGACGACTTCCTGCACACGCGCATGCTGTACAAAGCGCTCCATGCGAGCGGTGAGTCCAGTCGCTACGTGGTCCAGGATCTGGCACTGCCCTTCTCGACAGCCGAAGCCTTCATTGACTACACCGCTGAAAAGTTCGGCATCTGGCCGCTGTGGCTCTGCCCGCTGCGACAATCGCCTCAGCCGACGTTGCATCCCCACACAGGGGAAGTGGAGGCCGACGGCCAGACGCCAAAGCCGATGCTCAACATCGGGGTCTGGGGCTTCGGTCCCGCGGACCCGGACGCTTTCGTGGCTGCGAACCGCGACCTGGAGCGTCGGCTGCGGGAGCTGGGCGGGATGAAATGGCTGTACGCGCACACCTACTACACGGAGCAGGAGTTCTGGGAGATGTACGACCGCGAGTGGTACGATAACCTGCGGCAAAAGTACTCCGCGTCGACGCTCCCCAGCGTGTATGAGAAAGTGAAGGTGGACGTCGAGAAGAATCGCCGCGAGAGGGAGTCTTGGGGCGGGTGGTTGAGGTCGCGGTGGCCTTTGGGCGGGCTGTGGGGGATCTGGAAGGCGATCGAGAGTAAGGAGTATATGATCCATCGGAACTCGACGTGGAAGTGGAAGGCGTAACAAAAGTGTGCGGCTGTGCCGTCTAAATTGTAGTACGTGAAAAGCATTACTCTGTACAGTACAGGTAGAAATATAGATATAGACATAGACCTTGAGTGTACTAATAGAGCGGCTATAATAGATAGACACAGATTTATTCTGAACAATGCGAAATTCTTTCTGTCTAGTGTAAGGGACCTAGGATTGTGAATTGAGTGGCATGTCATTTTTGATTCTTCTCAACATGTCATCATTAGTATAGTAGTAGTAGTCGTAGTAGACCCTATGGAACTCTAATCTCATCAGAACATTTCGAAACAGACATCAACCAAGTCAATCAACATGTGATACGTCTAGAACGAAAAAAAAGAAAGAAACAAGAAATACAATCTAGCCAATACACGTATTCGTGTCTCCTGCTCAAGAAGAACCATTCTGACTCGCAGCATCAGCGGCAGTCGTCGCCGCCCATCGAATCAAACTAGCAATAGTCGAGCTAACAGCCTCCTTCCGCGGAATCTCATGGCCACCGCCGTGGTCATACACTCTCCGAACCTGCGGATCGCACAGGTTGGCCAGCTGCAATCCCGCAAAATACCGCGGATCCTTGGACCCGTAGACGTGGACGGTCGGGATAGTGATCTGGTACGGCCCCGTCACGAGACGGGCGAGCTCGTCGGGCGAGAGTTTCGTCTGGTCTTTGACGTCTTTCCACCGCTGCGATCCCTCGGCCAGGATGGCGGACGCGGAGGCCCGCTCCTGCAGCGCTTTCCGCGAGGCAAGGTCTAGCTCCCACGCCTCGCGCGAGACGGTGAAGCCTAGCTCTTGCTCCAGGACCTTGAGCGAGGGACCGCCGCAGATGAAGATGGCGAATTTGAATGGTGGGGGCGTCTTCTGCTGTCGCTGATGATGCAGCAGCACGCTCGACCCCAGCACGCAGCCCTGCGAGAACATCATCACGCCGTCGTACGGCCCCCGGCTAGCAACCAGCTCGTCGAGCCAGGCCCGTGCCGCAGCGATGTTCTCGACAGTGTCCTCCTTCCAGAAGCAGTAGTAGGGAGGCCCGTAGAAGAGCTCGATGCCCGCGGCCGGAGTCGATGGGTGCGGCGCGTTGACGAAATCAAAGTCGATGTCGTCGTCGCCTGCGCTACTACTCGCCTTGAGGGCCATTCGGACGGAGACTATACAGATATTAATTAGCCGGGTTCTTTCGGAGAATGACATGCCTGTTCATATGCATTTGGATCGAGGATTGACTCTCTTTTCTTACCAGTCTGAGATTTGAAAATCTCGCCGCTTGTGCCGAATCCGTGCAGGCAGAGGATCCTCATTTTGACGATGGCATGTGCGTGCAATGCAGTGCGTTCAGTTGGATGTGACTTGGATGAAGTCTGACAACTACGAAGGAGAAGAGGAGTAAATATAAAACAAAGGTAGATGATTGGATGATTGCAAATCGCAATTAACAGATACCAAACAGACTACACACAGGAAGAGAAGCGTTCTCTAATAATAATAACAAGTTGTTGTCTGTTTAAAAAGAAAAGGATAACAAAAACAACCCAGTCTAGAAGTAAGCAGAATGAGAAGCAGAAGAAGAAGAGTTACGTTACACTCACTCCCCGACGGCCCCCAGACGGAACCGATTGGCTGGACTGGGCTGGGCTGGGCTGAGAATGCCCCTCGCATCTGTGTCAAATGAATACAATACTTATCTAGGCGGCGTGCATTAGAGCCAAGCGGTGGATTTAAACCAGTTCATCTTGACTAGTTAAGCAGGTCTGCAGAGCTGCAAGGAGGTGGGACATATCTTTGCTTTCCAAGGGAATTAATTACTATACCCACCATGGTATGTGATTGCTGCCTACCTATCTTATCCATGAGAGGAGGGGCCGAAAAAGGCGGGGTATTTATTTTTATTTCTAAAAAAAAAGCCTTTCGGGTTCCGAAGGAACGGACGGAAGGGAATAAACCACGGATAATGTTAATAATCGATTAAATTATCTGATCCAAGTATGTACAGTACGTTCCTAGTTACCAAAACAACCTTATCTAGGCCACTCTCGCAGTCGAATGAATTGACGCCCAGTCGATAAGTTATATTCAATTCAATCCAGCTCAATTCATTCGTCCTCGCAAGTTCATTCGCCCTAAAATTACTACCTATCTACCTGAAGCAAATAAAGAAAAAACAATTTCCCAAACCTGAGAAAAAAAAATACCTCTGAGCAGGAGAGAGACACACACTCCAACATAACGTAAAGAGAGGGAAGAGGATGAGTCCCTGGAGTAGTGTTACAATCCACATAACGTCATACAGGCATGAATTCAGTGAATTCAATGAAGCAGCAGGACTAGAAAGACTACTATGTCAACGGCGTCATGATGCTCTGTCGGTGATCGTCGCCATAGCTCCCGCTGCCGCTCCCGCTCCCATAGCCGGTATCGTTGCTTTCTAAGCTGTGCCGGCGATGGCCCTTCGAATCCTCACCCTCGACGGCCGTCTGCTCTCGCCCGGTGGTGTGCTGCTTGCGATGCTTCCGCTCCGCTTTCATGATCTTCCGGAGACTGGAGCGGACTGATTGCGTATGGTCGGCAACGTCGATCCCGACGTCCTTACACACCGCAATGCACTCCGCTTCCACAATGTCGACGAGGCTGTTCGTGAATCCGTAGAAGGCGGGATTGTACGCGTGACGGGCCCAGTACATCAGATCCTCCGCCACGCGGCCGTACTGCGGTGTTGGCTCCGTAATACTGTCGGAACGAGTGCGCTTGTGGGTTGCGCCAGGCTTGCGATCTCGCTCGTCGTCCGCCCAAGACCCCGTCGATGCAGGGGATGGACCGCCTGACGACGAGGGCGGCGACGATGACTCGGACGATGAAGACGCAGAGAGGAGATCGCCATAGGTCGTGACGACATGCAGCAGATGGTAGACAGCGGTAAACCCAACCAGAGTCAGCTCGACGGGGTCCAAAGGAAGCTGGTTGAACCAGGCAATGGCTTTGCGAACGGTCAAGTACGACGGCAGAGAAGTGTCGTTGGTCGCTCGCGCTTTGAGGATAGCGGCAATCATCGCGCAACGGACGGCGATCGCGATTTCCTCACGCACGGAAACCGGGATTGATGAGTCGAGAAAATTCGAGGCTTGGGTCTGCTTATCTTTCTTGGATGGCAACGCAGCAAGGACCGCCCCAATATTCTGGATCCTGTCCTCTTCGAAGAAGACTGCTTTCATGGCTAGCGCCCGTGTGTATGCAGCAGATGGCCGGGGCGCCACATTCAGCGCAAGCTCGAGCTTCTCCCGCAGTAGACCCCGAGACTTCTCGGTTGAAGGGCTGTCGTGCCCAGCCTCGAAGGACCGCAGCAGTGCACGCTGTAACACGTGACTGGACCACCATGCCGCGAGAGAATCCAAAGACGATCGAATCGCCGGATCCTCGACGACCACATCGAGAAGCGCTTCATCGTCGTCGGTTGCTTCTTGGGTGGGTCGATTCCAAGTCAGATTGGCGGCACGTTGGATGACCGAATCAATCATGACCTCGTCACATTCCCGCTCCACCAGAGCAGCAAGATGGCTGGGCAGAGAGTCTGGGTGGTCCTTCGGCAACGATCGATTCATCTTCCTTGCAAGGCCCCACTGGTATCTAGCCAACAACCGGGCGATATCGTTAGCAACCCTAAAGATGAACGAGCCCGGCTCGCCGAGTCTCCAGAGCAAGATGCGACAATGGAGAGCTTTAAGCATCATCCTCTCCGGGCTGCGTGGCAGAGTGCCCGCGGCGAAAATCGTAAGGACCAGCCGGGACTTGCTCACTTCAGCATCTCCTCCCGCCAGCTGAGCGTCGATGGCAATGTCCCAAGTCTTGACCCGACCTTTCTCGTCTTCTTCGGTGATCCCAGTTATCCAGGAGTACAGTTTCCATCCCAAGAGACACCCCAGGGTGTACTCAATCCACCGGCTGGTGACTGCGAACCATTCGAGGAAGAATCGGTGACGTGGGACACCCACTCGTTGAATACTCGTCAGCCACGCCTGTCTCCTGAATGCGGATGGCGTCATCGCAGTTGCAGAATCAGAAGCTGTTTTCGGCGGACTGCGTTGGAAGCCAGGTCGCGAGTTGAACAAGTAGAGGAAGACCACAAAGGCACAGCCAACGACAAGAACCGCAGTCAGAAGAAAGTTGGAGATAGCTCGAACGTGCCATGAATTCCATGGACCCATATTCATGTTCGCATGCCAGGCCCTGATGTAAGGCAAAACCTTGTCATTCAAAAAGCTGAACGGGACTGCCAGCAGCCCCTTGTCAGTCGATTCCGTCTTCTTTTGAGTGCTGATACTTTCGACGACCATCAATCCGGCAAGAGTACCGAGCATAAATTTGTTGGTCAATCCCATGCGCGGACGTCCACCTCCATCGCCTTCTGATACTCTCTTTGATTTACGATCATCTTGGATATAAGACTTTGCAAAAGGGCTGTCCGTCGCTGCGGAGGCCCGCATCTGCTTGATATAGTCGGGTACTTTGAGTAATCCCTCCGGAGGATGAAGCGAGCTGGCCGGTTTCTGAGTCGGTGACGGTTCTTCCGCATGAGAGAACACGCTTGGAGGAGAGCCTATACTGGAATCTATAGTCCCCGTGTAGCTGCCAGGGGAGGATGCCGAGCCGGAGGATGCCGTGGCGCTCTGGTCTATTAATTTGTCCAATTGCCGCAGCCTCTCCTTCAACGCCCTGTTCTCTTCTTCAAGACGCTTATTCCGCAATTCCAAGTGGTGGATGTACTTAGTGGCCTTGGAGAGAATGGACGCCTTGTTGAGCTTGTTAGCCGGAATTGCGCCATCGGGATCGTCATCACCAGGAGAGCTTCCATTCCCTTGCTTCGACATGGCTCGCAAGCTGGGAACACTGTCCCTGAGTTCGGCGATCTTCTCATTCAGGTTAGCTCGATATCGCTTCTCGATGACATTGTGGGATCGCTTCTTTGCCGGCAACTTCGATTCCGGCGGCGAGTCATCTTCCGCACCGGCAGAACCGTCATCGTCGCTGGTCGTCTTCCTTTTTCGGGTTGACGAACTGTTGGACTGAGGCGACAGGCTGGTCGATGGGTTCTTCAAATCCCATCCTTTCCAGTATGAGGATGACGACGAGGCGACGTGTCTCCCGCCCTGGACGGATGAGCCCCAGTCACGAGTTGGATCCGTGAGAGAACCAGGCGGCGAGACATCGGCTGAAAAATCCATGTTCTCGACGTTGACTGGAGACTGCGTGGTATTGACTGATACAGGGTCCAGGACCAGCCCGGAGTTTGAAGGATCGTTGGCATGATTTGACTTGGTCTGAGAAGTTATGTCATCCCAGTCCCACCGCATCCACTGAGACCAGTCATACTCGACCTCATTTCCAGAGCCGGTGGTCAATGAAGGTTCATCCGATCGGGACTCATGCGTCCCGGATCCTCCTACTGGGGAGGACGACGGTCCGAGACCGCCATCTACGGGAGCAGCACTCATCCGGTTGTGATCAGAGAATGTGAGCAGGGCGTTTGAAAGTCGGGAATATCTCTAAAACAGTAAAATCAGATAATTGATCCGATTCTGGACGTTAGACCAACGGAAAGGATGCCGATGGGATGGGTTCAGGTTGGCGGGGACCCAGATCGAAAGATGTCCTTATGCTGGACTATGACGACAATAGCGGAGATTCAGCAGAGTCCACAGAGTTCAAATGGGCTGAGGTGCAGTGAAATAAACAAGGAATCTCCAGATCAAAAGGCGAGATGCAGAACCATTAAAGGTCCAGGCACTTTGGTGTCTCTGAGCTGTTCTGATTGATTGATATTGATTGATAGTAGGGTTTGAAACGAGGGTGGAACGAAGAGACGCTTAATCCTAAGGGCCTTCAGAGGTCTTGGAGCATCTTCAGAGGGTTTCAGTAAGAATCTGCAGGTGTCGAATCATCAAATCAGTGGGTTAGATGGCCGTTGAGCCCATGCTGCAGGCATTGTATTTTTCCCCAGCGAAGGTTGATGTAAGCGGTCTAGGTCCCTAGGTCGCGAGACGGGCGCGCCTCGGAAACACGCGACGGGTTCCTAGATTGACCAATGAAATTGACAGCGTGCCTCAATGTTGATTCATAATCCTCCTACTGCAGAAGTCTGAAAACCGGGGGCGTGCAGGAACAGGGAAAAAAGGCCTTGAAAGAAGCTTGTTCTGTACAGTACTTTCGGTACGTCGATTGGGAAAATCGTATGATCGCGGGTGGTCTCCCTTCCGACTCCCCGGGACACCGCCTGCCTGCGCACCCCACCGTTTTCGTAATACGGCGGATTCCCCGCAGAGGATAGGCTTTTTGATAGGGCATCGCACCGCCACGTTCTGTCACAATACCGTACCATACACGCCGCCAGCAGACGGCACGTGCGGCAGCGAGCAGCAAGGGCGAGATCACGGGTTGACTCATGTGATCGGCCACTGATGCGGCCGAGTTATCCCCGCGCTGCATAAAAAGACGGCATCCATTATTGAATCTTTCCCATGCCTTTGCATCGCTGCGATGCCTGGTGTGGAGTTCATCCGTGCTGAGGCTCCTGTCACTTGCGAAGAAAAGATCTCGAGATTACCATGGATTAGTAGTGTTTCCCAAAATAAATACAGCTACTCCATACTGGCTCACCCAATTGGGTACCCGTACGGAGTAGAAGAGATCAGATGGATCAAGCGTGGAGACCCGACGTTGCTGCCAACTGCCAGAGAGCACATAAAACCAACAACCATTCTACAGCACCGTCCGACAAGGCGAACAGTAGTTCGTCATCGACCAGGGTAATCCTTCCAGAAATATCGCAAGTGCCTTCTCTGAATGATGATTGGTCAAACCCCGTCCAAGCTTACAAAGCACGAGCGGGGGATGCAGGGATGTGCAGCCAACGCGAGTCGTAGCCTCGAGCTTGGGGCACAAATCCATCGATTGGGACCCGAGCAGAGGGATGGGAATCATTAGTTCTCTGATCTGCGTGGCAGAGTAGAGATTCCCATCCGCACGAGATCGTCTCGATCGAGCAAGACGTCTAGACAGGTTGTGAGCTTCATGCCTTGATCCGGACTCCAGCAACACTAGTGTGCGACTGTCAAAAAAAAAAAGGTCCCAACAAGATCTATCAGCGCTTTGAGACCGCCGTCAGTGAAGATTAATATCCTATCCAACTGAATACTCACAATGGCAGAGGACCCAATCGCCGCCCCAGAACCCGCGATCGAAGTGGACGACGACGTTGACTCGGCGTATGGCGACGAAACGTCCACATACACTACATCGTTGGCCTCGAGCGTGCGGAGGTATGAGTGGAAGCATGGGCGTCGCTATCACAGCTATCAATCTGGCAGCTATCACTTCCCCAACGATGAGCCCGAACAGGACCGGCTCGACATGATCCACCACGTCTTCTGCCGACTGCTCAATGACCGACTGTTCCTGGCTCCCATCAACCCGGACGACGGGCTGCGGATCCTCGACATCGGGACGGGCACGGGCATCTGGCCTATCCAGATGGGCGATCAGTATCCGCGAGCAAGCTTGATCGTGGGCAACGATCTCAGCCCGATCCAACCGGAGTGGGTGCCCCCGAATGTCAAGTTCATCGTCGACGACGTGGAACAGGACTGGCTGGAACAGCAGCCCTATGACTATATCCACTGTCGGTACATGGCGGGCTCGATCCGCGACTGGCCCCGACTGGTGCGGCAGTGCTACGACCACCTGAAGCCGGGCGGGTGGATCGAGTTCCAGGAGTCGGCTAACACGCTCTACTCGGAGGACGGCTCGCTCACGCCAGACAACAAGATGGTCCAGATGATGAACGGTCTCATGGAGGCCTGCGACCGAATCGGCCGCACCATGGACCCGGCCCCGTCAATCAAAGGCTGGGTCGAGGACGCCGGGTTCACCAAAGTGGAACAGCGCAGGTTCAAGCTGCCCATCGGTCCCTGGCCCAAGGACCCGCGACTGAAGGAGATTGGAACCCTCATGGCCATCAATTTTATCGAGGGGGTGGAGGCCTTCACGCTGTCGCTGTTCACGGAGGTTCTGGGATGGTCGAAGGAGGAAGTTGACGTCCTGAACGCCGGGGTGCGGGCGGACGCGCAGCGGAGAGACGTCCATCCTATGTTTGATTTTCTGGTCATTACCGCGCAGAAGCCAGAATAGTTGCAAGGGCGACAGGCAAAGCTTTTGACAGGTGAATTGTATGCTGCAACATCGGTGTTGAATATTTAAATTATACTATATCTGTGCTAATACTACCTAATTACAAGTATTCCACCATAATGGACGTATAGTACAGTACAGTACGTGTCCTTTCCACACAATCAGTATCAGAAGGGGATCTGTGGACCCTATCCGGATTAGTATACCGTAGGACTGCGACATAAACCAGCTCAGCTAATGGTGGTCCGTTCATTGTTTGAGAGCTTGAGGCACCGAAGTACGTAGTACGAAAACTCCATGCATCTTCCCGGGATCGGGATCCTTGGGACCCGAGAACGCGATTAGCGCAGCCCAGCAACCGGATGTCAAGGCCCCAGGGATCCGAACCGACTTTGCCAGCGCTATACTAGAGAACTTATGAGTCGTGACACGCAGAGACTGTGGGGTAATAGGAGTCGTCCCCGCTAAATTAATTAGTCTACATGGCTAGTTGGTATCTCTTCGGGTGTATATATATACGGTGCCCGTCATAGGCAGTCCTCACTTCACTATGGTCCGTCATTTTTCATATCTCAAGATTCCATTATTTTCATTTCAGTGACTGATCTCCAAAATGACAGCATCTGAGAAGTCACTATCCGGTCAGACAGTTCTCGTCACCGGCGCAGGCGGCGGGCTCGGGAGAGTGATAGCGACCAAGTTCCTCGAAGCCGGAGCCAACGTGGTCATCTGCGACATCCACGAAGAGCGTCTGAAGGAGGCCTCTGCCGAGCTGTCCCGGTCCGCCAAGGGGGGCGGCACTCTCAGGGCGGTCGCTGCAGACATCACGTCCGAGGAATCGATCCGGCATCTCTTCGGCGAAATAATAGCCAGGGAGTTTAATAACCGGCTGGATGTCCTGGTCAACAATGCCGGTATCATGGATCGCTTCGATCCTGTCGGCGATTTGGATCGTGCGCTGTGGGATAAGGTGATTGCTGTCAATCTGACTGCTCCGTATCTCCTGAGCAAAGAAGCTGTGCGTATCATGCTCGCGCAGCCGGAGCCCAAAGGGTCAATCCTCAATATTTCCTCCTTGTCCGGTCACTCTGGCGCGATGGCTGGTATGTAGCTGTCTTTTTTTCCCTTAGAATAGACGGTTTATTCTGACCTTTTTGCGAATAGGAGCCGCATACACCGCCAGCAAGCATGGTCTAGTAGGTCTCACGAAAAACACAGCTGCCTTCTACGGCAGCAAGGGCATCCGCTGCAACGCCCTGATGCTGGGTGGCATGAATACCAATATCGCGGACTCGATGCGCGCTGGCGTCAACACGGAAGGCTTCCAGCTGAATGAGCGGTTGCGGGGGGGCGTCGGCATGCAGATGGTGGATTTGAGTGACGTGGCTGAGCTGGCTTTGTATGTCTGTACGGCGGAATCGGCCAAGATTATCAATGGGGCGATCATCCCGGGTGATCATGGCTGGACTGGAATAACGGGATGAAATCTGCCAAGAAAGAAAGCCTTGCAAATTGGCTATCTCATATAATTTATGGTACCATGTATGTGATCGGATCGTATATATCGAATGATTTGTCCAGGATAGACACTGTACAGACGAATATTTATTGAGATCCATCCTCATATCTGTACCTAGTGTATTATGTCTCGGCCGAACCGGACCAACAATTTCTGCCGAGGTAAATTCGACAATATCGCTGATAGCCAGACCTAGGCAGTAGTTGGTAAGAATACGTGATTCCTGCTTACCAATCTGCATTTCCCCTTTGGGAAATACGCGAAAGCGGGGGAGTGTCGGCCGAAACACTGATTTGTCATCTTCCTAGGAGAGACCATTTCATGGAAAGAAGATTATGTAGCTGTCTGGATTAATGATGATTATATGCTCTGATTGCAAAGAGACTTGTTAGCTGCGGCAATTTCAGTCTTTTCGAATTTGTCCTCCTTCTGTGTCACATGTCAAGAGTTTCTAGTGTAGAATCTATGTACAGTACAGTATTGTATAAGATGGGAAATATTTCCTCGACACGCTCAAGTCCGATTTTCTTCAACTCGCAAATCATAGATCACTACATTCTACCTGTCCTCTCGGAGCTATAATATAAGAGCTATCAGAAAATCTTCGTAATCTTCGTCAGACTGCGAACATGCCTCTCTACGACGTCGAACACGTTACCCCATTGACAGAGACCCAACAAGAGCAGCTGGCCATCGCACTGACAGATCTCCACGTCCAGCGATTCCACACCCCGCGCTTCTTCGTCAATGTCCGCTACACCGACGTCAGCCACCAGGTGGTGTTCCGCGGCGGGATTCGACGCAAATACAACCGCATCATCGTGCGGACTCGAGCGGGCAGCAATCGATCCGTCGAGACCTACAACGACCACTGCAGGGATATCGTCCGCGTGTGGGAGCGTATTATCGTCGGAGATGACGACGACAAAGACCCCGAACGGGGACTGAGGACGGTGTGGGTGATGGGGGCTCTGACGACGGGTTTGGAGGCAGGGATTGCGAGGCCAAAGGTTAGTCACGTTACTGAATAAGTGACTGTATCGCACATTGGTTTGTATAACGCTAACCATCCTCCTTTGTCTATGTATGTACTAGACCGGAGAAGAGCAAGAATGGTTGCAGCTTCACATTCCTGAATTTCGCAAATTGGCAGAAGCTGGAGACGAGGATTTTATTGAGCTGATAAAGGAAGTGGATGGTCGTTGAGGTCGTCTACTAGGTAGTCTTCCACATTCCTAGTTGGTTAGGGGAATGGCATCACACACCCGATATATATATATCCATGGAGTATATCATGGAAATACAGTATATAAATAATATATAGATACTATGCCGTCGAATCTCTACACAAAACTAAAAGCACAACGATCTCAGTATGGCTGAGTTTGTAACTGCCAAAAGGAACAAGAAAAAAAATTCGTAATAATAAAAAAAAACGTTCCACTGTGCGACGACAGCAGACTTTTCACAAGCAAAAAAGATGTCCTAGCATGTCTCGGTTTCGATCCGAGGACCTCCGGGTTATGAGCCCGGCGCTCCCCCACTGAGCTAACATGCTTTTTCGGACGGAAGGCAGTCTCTGTGAAGCGATATATAAAGTAAAGATGATGATATTTGGAATTTTTTTAATCCTTCCTGTGGGTTCGATATGAATCATATTTGCAGGCAATCCGCGTGGTTGATTGGCCTAGCGATCCGGAGCCTCAACGGGATCCCCGCTAGGCCGGGCTGGGCAAAGCCTAAGCTCGGTAGCGTATCCGGTCACGCTGCGCCTCCTGGCAGTCGACGAGGCCTTTGGGATGGCACCAGGGGAGCCAACGGCTGTTAAGGGGGCTGGAAATCACGGGAACAACAGTAGATTCTGCAGATATCAATCCTGTCATCCATTCTGGGCTTTGCGAGAATTGTCGGATTTTTTTCTGTCCCGGTTGCCCGGCGTGGGGCGCGAACCCCTCGTCCTAGTAGAACTAATATAATACTTGCGTACTGTAACCTGTCTAAATAATCCACCCGCGCCGCCCGCTCATTTTTTGACCTCCACTGGACATCTCCCACAAACACCACTTTTTCGCTAGCCGATTCTACGCTCCTGGAATACACGATGGCGATTCAGTGAGTGATGCACTGTCGAACTACCGCTCCCTGGCCTGGTCTGACAATGCTTCTCGCAGCTATCTGATCCTGTTGTCGAGGCAGGGCAAAGTGGTATGTCGCCTCGTGGCCCACCCCCCAACCTGACTGGCATTTGGGCTTCTTATGCTCACGCAAAAACCCCCTGCACAGCGCCTTGCCAAGTGGTTTACCACTCTGTCGCCCAAGGAGAAAGCCAAGATTGTCAAGGATGTCTCGCAACTCGTCCTCTCGCGACGCACACGCATGTGCAACTTTCTCGAATACAAAGGTTCGACGCCTGCTAAGAAAGATAAGCCATTACTCTGGGCTGACTGGCTTCGTTTCTTTCTGCAGATCAGAAGATCGTCTACCGTCGCTACGCCTCCCTCTTCTTCATTGCGGGCTGTTCTGCTACCGACAACGAGCTGATCACCCTAGAGATCGTGCACCGCTACGTCGAGCAGATGGACAAATACTACGGCAACGTGTGCGAGTTGGACATCATCTTCAACTTCCAGAAAGCCTACTTCATCCTGGACGAACTGCTGCTCGCGGGGGAGATGCAGGAGAGCAGCAAGAAGAATGTGTTGAGGTGCATCAGCCAGCAGGACAGCCTGGAAGACATCGAGGTGAGTGACCTGTTCTCGCGGCCTACGACCGACTTCGCACCCCCGAGACCTTCCCCTCCGTCCTCGTTGAAGACCCGGCTGTGTCCCGTCGGTCCTGTCCTCCACCCTTCATCATCGTCATGCCTGGAATCGCTCGATTCCCCCGTCTCGACATTGAGCTAATCGATGTCGTTGCTCAGGTGGAGGAAGACACTGTGACGAAGATCATGTAAAGACATAGGCAGCAGGTCTGCATCTGGGTCTTGTTCTTGCGGTTTCGAGCGCGATCTGCTGGCTTTCGGCGTACATAGGTGTCATGATACTAGGGCTTTCACTAATGGAGATCACTTTGGTTGCTTCAGGATTCGGATCAGTTCCTCACCAACTTGAAAGCTAGCGGACTGGAGTGAGTGCAGACGCAGCGTGCCCTCTGCCAACCCTCGCAGTCGTCCTGACTGCAGCCATCGCCTCGCCCTCGGCTTGCCTCCGCATTCGTCCATGTGAAGTAGGCGCGTGATATCACTGGCCGAGATAGGGGTATCACGTGACGGCACCGTCCCCTCGGCCCAAGGCGCAACCTCACCTCCACCCGGCGTCGTGTCACTGTGGCTGATGCCGCATCACCTCATCGCCTGCTGTCACTTCCATCCGTCTCTCCTTCCCTCTCCATCTCCCATTCACCCCCTTTCTCCCTCCTTCACTCGGATTCTGTGACATGGCCCCGTGCATCGCGATTGCTTCCTGCTAGACGTCCGTCGTCTGGCCCCGTCGATCGCATAAGCTTGTCCTTGCAGCCAGCCGGGAACACCTTATCGCCGGTCGTCGCGCTCAACGCAGGTTATCGGATCGCACCTGACAAACGACGATTACCGCATCATCCAGGTGCACAGTTGCTAGCGGGGCCTCCGAGTATCCGTGACGAGGTTGTTTGACTCACTTTACTCGGTTTCTCCTCGGTTTCTTGCTGGCGCGGCACCAGCGCATCACTGCAGGATGAAGGTATGACACGTTCACCCTAAGCCTGATTGAAACCGTGAAACTGACGTGACGTCAAATCGCAGTACCTTCCTCTTCCAGAAATCGAAGAGGTGTCGAGCGCCCTCAACTTCGACACTGCCGACTGTCATGTCGTGGGAGGATGTGACCTTTATATCACCAAGGCCGCGTCGGACGATCGGAAGCTCTACAACCGCATTGAGCAGTCGTTGGAATCGCAGTACGAGTCGCTCCTCCGTCTGTCGGCATCGCTCTCCCCTCCGAACGCGTCGGATGCCGCGATTTCGCTCAACCTGTCGCGATCCAGCCCTTTCGGCCCTCTCAGCGAGCATTCGAGTCGCCGGACGTTTGCCTACCTGATCGCGACACTGAACGCGAGCCATCCGGACTACGACTTTAGCCATGTGCTGCGACCTACGGATTTCCGCCGCGAGCGGAACTTGAAGAAAGTGATGAATACCATCGACATGACGCTTTACAATCTTCGCCCACATCTGCGCAGCGACGGCACGCCTCCGTCTCCGCACTCGTACGCTGGGTCCTACAGCCCTGGTTGTTCTACCGTATGGGGACCTCGGATGTGGAGGCTTATTGACGAGCAGATGTCTCTGAACGACTGCGCCATCTTCTCATACTCGCCGGAAGAGGGCGTGCATGACGATGATGACGGGGCGATCTGGAGTCTGAATTATTTCTTCTTCAACAAGACGCGGAAGCGCGTCTGCTATATATATCTGCGCGGCATTCCGATCCTGAGCCACGCGGATCCGGACGGATTCGATGGGCTGGCGACGCCGGTTGGGAAGAGGACTTTCGACGACGACTACCTCATCCCGGACGTGAGCGCCAAGAAGCGGGCTCGGTATTGGCTCGGAGATCGCCCGGGACTCGAGGACGAGGACGAGGGAGTCGCCGGGCCGTCCAAGTCGCGCGCTGCGGTTGATGAAGACAGCCGGACCCGGAAGGGCACGGTTCGCGCGATGAGCGAGGAGATTGCGGAGACGATGGAGGTATAACGAGGGTATAGCTTGCAACAAGCACTGACTTTTGTTCGATCTCTGTTTCGTTCTTTTTCACACCTGGTGAGAGCAGTGGTCTCTGGACTGGACTGGACTGGACTGGACATTATGATGATGGTTCTGCTATATTCGGGTTATGAGATTTTTTTTTCATATTCTTATTTGACATGCATTACTCCGTATTCAGAATGGATCGATCGGTGATGCGTTAACGGTAGTGGGAGGACGGTTGGGTGGCGTTGTTGACTGCTTTTTTCCTTTTCATTCTTGTGTATTTTATTTTATCCTGCTGACGTGGGTGATGTTTATATTTTTTATTTTTTTTTCTGTCGCCGTCTGTTTCTCTCTCTTTTCTTTTTCCTGCAGTGTAATTAGTTAGGGGGACCATTGGGGGTTTATTCGTAATGAGATGATCTGCTACATTACATTACATTACATTCTCTGCTGTACTAATTAATACTTACTTACCTAGGTAGGTAGGTAATAGGCAATGCACATTGGACCAAGTTTAGTTTAGGTAATTAATACCTTACCTACCTACTTTAGGTACCTTACCTACTGCAGACAGACAAAACACATCCCGTGATAAATAAATAATACTACCTAGGGGGGGAGGTGAGGGAGGGAGGTGAGGTGAGCCAAGCTGGGGCAGCATAGGTAACGTCACACAATTCCGTATATGTATGTACTGTATTGTACTGTATGCGTAGAAGGCAACTAACTAACTGATTGTGTGATAGATAGATAGATGGGATTATAGATAGATAGGATTAAGGAAATGTTTTATTTGTTTATCAAGTCCACATTTAGGTATATACCTTCAAGTTATCATTATTATCATTTAAAGCCCCAAAGTCCAAGCACTACTGTGTTTGGACTAATAATTAATTAGCTTAGCGATGGTATATGGTATGCTATATGGTATGGCCACTCGAACATGCATGTCTCATTTCTTTCTTTCTTTCTTTCTTTCAGTAATGCCGACTCGATCGAACCTTTACTTAAGTTTAATTGATGATCATTCTCAGCATATCGTATATTACTCTCCGATTCCAAAAAGAAATGACGAAACTGAAACTGTGTCTGGAGGGTGCAGTCTTTATGCAGTCACTTGTGTGTATATACAACATTCATCTAAAAACAGGGGGGTATCAAGCTGCTAATTTATGTACAGTACAGTACAGTATATGTATAGTCTCCGTCTAACCACTGAGCCAACACATGATAATAATCATATAATACCGATTTGTCCCTTGAATCGATCGTTTCATCTGCTGATGCACTTCGAAAGATTCTTATCAGATAGATTCCGCAGGAGAAATCATTGGTGGTTTTGCTCAACTCGGCAGTTCTTGTGGGGCTTCCGGTGTTGTCTATCATCCGTCTTGGCGTCTCCACTCTTGTGTCATTGCAGCGAACTTCATGTCTTCAGACATGATGATGACAGTCAATCGCGAGAATTGTTCGAACTTCCGCAAAGCCATTTTTTTTCTCGGTTTGCGGGCAGAGGAACGTTACTCCTATGGCTTCTGTAGTCAGCAAGAGTGAGTCTAATACCTCAGAGAATGGACTGACCGTCACCGAGCTTTTCAGTGACTAATTTCCTGAACCGCCAAACTTCGAACATTTTGTGGACATTCTGGTTGCAGTTGTTTTTGCCGATTGCTGTCACAGCTTTGCTTCTCGCTCGGAGGGGTGCTCGAGGTATTTCAGGTCGATGATAGCACCAGTGGGATTGGACTTTTGTCATGTTTGTCTGGAGCATCTGAAGCAGTGTCACCAGAACTTATCCATGCTAGACCAGTCACGGGGCGTTGAGGATTGTCAAACCGGCTCTGAGGATCCCATTGACTTTGCTCTCATATCCAACATTCCATGCCCTCTGCTGAGGTGTGAACCGAATGATTGCTTTTGAAGGAAGAGTCTTATATCTCAGGGGCATGAGAGATATTGAGGTCGAAAGAGGCAATCGGACTTGGTGTTTAGTGGCAGCAAGAAGCTTGAATCTGAGAGGATTCCAGAAAGATGTTCTCGTCCCTGGTTGTTCTAGTCTCCTGAAAGAATAATTCTGGAACTGTCAGAGGGCCCTAAGACCTGGAACTCCCCCGCGATGGACAGCAGACGCTTATCCTAGATAGCGAAGACGCGAACGAGAGGATGAGGTCACATCTTTTGAAGTCCCGACGCATTTGTTCGTCTCGGTGATCACGGACTTGGTACTGACTAGAGACATAGAGCGTCCGAGGCTTTGTGGTGAGTCATACACGGTGGATGCATACAGCGCTGATGCAGGTATCCTCGAGCGGTGCCATGGGACGCGGCGCGACTAACACCGATCAATCCTGGTAACGGAGCCTTGTGCCATCTTGTCAACATCATGGATGACCTGAGCATGACCGATAGAAAACAAACTCAACCGAAAAATCACCCATTTTCTCTCTTTTTAACCCTATCCTCCCACCCCCTGGCTCGCAGTTCTGAGCCAGGAATTTTTTTTTTGTTTTCTTTTTTTTTTCATTTTTTTAATTTTTTCTAATTTTTTTTGTTTTTTTTTTGTTTAATCTTTCGCCCATTTTTATGAGCCTGAGGGGAAAAAAGAAAAAAAAAGCAAAAAACAAAAGCAAAAACAAGGAAAAAAAAAGAGTGGAGTGGGTAAAGGAGGGAGAGGACTTACAAGGCGACGATCTCTTCGGCGAGACAGAAGACGACAAAAGCCAGAAACAGGCCGCTACGCCTCCTGAGACTGCCCTTTGTCTCTGACATGAGATCAGAACACAGCCGGAGCCAGACCGCTACGCCTTCTGGAACCGCCTGTGCGCTGGAGCCGAGAGAAGCAGCCGCATGCCCTCACCAACCAGAAGCCAAGGGAATTTCACCACCACTTCGGAAGCCAGGACTTTGCCCTGGACTCCCTCCTTGACTCCCTCTCATGCCCCCTACGCGGACATTTGTGGGAGGCGATCTCCAGCTTCAGGGCATCCTCCAGAGACTGCACCTCACGGTGCAGCTCTGAACGGATCCCATCCGCCTTTTGAGAAATTTGAGAAAGCTCCTCGCGAATGGAGCCAATCTGGGCCCGTCTGTCAATCTCCCCACGATTTTTTCACCAGCGCAAGGGCGACCGTTGCACCATTGGCTGCTCTGAGTGAGGAGCGAGATGCCAATGCCCGAGAAAGGAAAGCGTACATTTTTTCGATATTGATATAGTGATACAAGTATAAGATATGCAATGTGAAAATTGTACGCGGTGCGGAGAAGGAAAAGAGAGAAAAGGAAATTCGACGGGGACGCTCCGTTCTTTTGTCAAACATCTCTGGGAGGTCAGTCTCGCTGAAGTTGGAAGGCACGAGTTGCATGTCCTTGGAGAGGGAGCAGCTCCTTCCTGAAGAAGGTTGCCGTGCTCGCCTGGGAAACCTGCCACCGCAGGGTAATCGGCGTTTCTGCAGGGAAGCATTTGGAAAGCTTGCTAACGGAGGACTGATATTTGCTAATATACGAGGTTGCAAATCACCTCTCTGATGTATGTACTTCAGAAACACACCCTAATACGTACACCGGAGAGAGAGCGGGACAAGTAACGCTACACCTCCATGCGCTTGACCTCGAGAATTTGGAATTTTGACTGTAGAATAAATTTGCGGATCGATATGCAGGTACCTAAGTTTAGTACTTGTACTTTTATGAGAAATTGGCAGCAGCCTGTAGTGCCCCACGGATCTACACTATTACTCGCAGAATTTCTGTTTCCCGTTTTTGCCTGGAAATCTCGCTCTCTATATATTTCCACTCTTATTAGTTTTTTCTCTTCTTTCCCTCCATCTACACAATAATATACCCTTATATGATATGATTTACAAACGGCTTTCCGCTCAGTACAAGGTAAGTAACAACTAAACTTCTCATTCTAGTAGTGGGAAAACAATAATAACACCTTTATTATTCATTAGGGAATGGCAAACCGCTCCTGGAAATTAATCGCCATGTTCCTGCCCCATATTATTGGCGAGCTCAAAGGTCTCAGTTACAGTGTCAATTTACTCCAGTGGCTCTCTATCACCGGAGTTGTGGTCAATACGATCAGTTCATACCAAGATCGAGCAATCCTCGATCAAATTGAGCATGATCTCAAGGAAATCAAATCCAAGAGAAGACTACTAGATGCAGAACTGGAAGTCTGCCAAGGGCACAGCACAGGTAGCAAAAGAACTTGATTTGATGGGGTATATGAGTATCGTTTGTATGTAAATAGGACCTCGCTCAATCAACCTTTAGCTAGTAGATAAAGCTTAAAAACTTTTTAAGCGAATGCATGACATTCATTTTTTTTGGCCTTTTTCTGCAGAAACGCGAAGATACCCTCTCTTTATCCTCTGTGTTCAACGCTATGTAGTAGTTGCTAAATTGGTTAGTTAATGTAATCTACCAGAAAGTAATGTACCGAAATAAGAAAGGGACGGGAATAAGAAAGGAAAAGTAAAAGGCGCCTGACCAATAATATTATATTATAGTACCATAGTCATCTCATAAACTTAACCATAATGATAGAGGATTAGGGAGCAATGGCGATAGACCTTGATGGTGACTGACAGTAAGATGGGTAATTTGTGACTTACCACGCTGAGAAAAAGTGCGTACTAATTAAACTGGAAAGACGAGCTTCAAACATTGGATAGCTAGCTACCTAGGTAGGCAGGCAGCAGCGCCATTTAGGTATTTACATACATACCTAGGATAAGGCGGATGGATGGATACATGAGGTAGACGACACGACATCGATGACTCTGCACATACGTATGTATGGATGCCTATCACCCGACCAAGCAAAGGGTATTTATTGCCCTTCTTCTCACTCATCGTTTCTCTTCCTTTCTTTCAAACTGATTTATGAACAATTAAAAAAAACCTACCTATTATTTCAAACACAATGTCACATCCATCCCAGCATTTGCGTTTTATCTTGACAAATGACCAAAACTTCATAGATTAAGCGTCTAGTTACGGGTGGTATATATAATGCCTTTCCATCGTTTTTCGGACTGTCCTTATCAAAAAAGGAAAGAGAAAGAGAGAACTCCCACGCACATGATATATTATTCTTGGTACTGATAATATGTTATGGGGATGTTACTTTTTCTTTTCTTTCTTCTCTCAGTAGGGGATAGTTAGGGACATGTCTCACTCATGGTGGATACATTCCTTTTTAAGGGTTTTTTGTTTATACTTTGCAGTATTTAGATATTGAAAGTATACTTCGCTTATACATACGAGTGCCTCTCCGTGCCTAGACTTGGGCTCGAACAAAGACAGACAAGTACTAAAAGAGTTGTGCTGCAAATATTCGAGAGTGTAAACCTGCAATGACATATATGCTGACCTACCTACCCAAGACAATAGTAATACGCAAATATCCGGAATCAATAACAAACAGATCATCGTCATGAAGCTTCCAGAGAACTCCCAATATGACCTTAGCTAGATATAGGTGATAAAAGGCTTCCCATCGCCCAATCTAATTCTGATCCCTTCATCAACTCTACTGTGTCTAGATTACCAGAAATTCAATGGCTGTCTGCTTCTCAAATAGAATTTCTCACACGCTCACGAATTCTTTCTACAATTTGCGTATTACGACGCTTGTCCAAAACGGGTTGTCAAAGTCCTACTCACACTCCCCTATCTTCAGCAGACTTCCACCACCTTCATCATTTCGGGCAGAATCTCGGCCAGACTGACTAACACGGTAGTTATCGATAATGCCTGATGTCATTGGCATTCTCTCAACATCTAGGTTAAACCGGCATCAGAAAGTAGCTATTGCGGCCGTAGTGTTATTTGACCGCCTCTTGCCAAGCAATTAGGCAATGGAGTTTGCAGTATACTGTGTTGTCAACGGAGGAAGTCCGGGAGGAGTTCGTTCCCCGGATTCTAGCAAATCGCAGGGAAACTAGCTGTGGATCTCGGGGATCTCTCCACCATAGTGTTTTGTTTAGCCTAAATAATATTATGAATTGTTTCCCAGAAAGCTATAAGGTAGAATTTATCTCCGCTGAGGGGGATGATCACTGCGTTATCTGGTTGCCCAAGTAGGTACTATTATACTATTATGTAAGGGTTTATGGTTCTCAACCCCACAAATGGCATCGGTCTTTCCTCCGTAGCTTGTAGCTCCCCCGCTTCCAACTTCCTGCATTTGTCAATGGCATTCCGATTGACGCTGATAGAAACGGTGATGATCTCCACAGAACGGACGGCATGGCTCCGATTGATCCCAGGAATCTGGTTATCTGGGGGTGCATCGTGGAGGTTCCCCAGACTGATCGTCCGTGGGGGTACATCTGATGCTTGAAAAAAAGGACTATATATAAGAGGAAGGGAATGAAGAAGACGTCGGAAAGGATTCAGCTTCCTTGACGCCGTCATAAGTTGTACGGTATTGAGGTAGCAGCCACAATGCTACTGAAATCCAGCCTTCTCCTCCTCCTGGGGGCTGCCTCGACGGCCGTAGGCTATGTCGTCAACAACGGCACCTCATGCTATGTGTATCCTGAATCATTGACCCATTTCGGCCAGCCGGTCGACGACACGCCCTCGATCCTACGCGCCTTTGAGCTGTGCGGCACCAATGGCTCCGTCATCCTGACCGACAACACCTTCCACATCGACCAGGTCATGAACACGACCAATCTGCTGAATTGCGATGTGGAGCTGCACGGCGAGATGGTCTGGAGCACGAACGTGCCGTATTGGCTGAGCCACAGCTACTCGGTGGTTTATGCGAACCTGTCCACCGCGTGGTTGTTTGGTGGGACCAATGTCACCTTCCGGGGGTTTGGGAAGGGCAGGTTTAATGGAAACGGTATATACATTCCTTTCTCTATCGAAAGAGCTTCAAAGAGCTTTAAACTCATCGTGAACAGGCCAGGTGTGGTACGATGAAAACCGCAACAACAGCAATCAGCCCGGACGACCGATCTCCATCACCATCTTTAATGCGACCAATCTGTATATGGACGGTCTCACATGGACGCAAGCCCAGTTCTGGCATACCTTCGTTTCACATTCTCAAAACGTTACCATGTCAAATATCTTCATGAAGTCCGTCAGCAATGACCACTGGTTCACGGTCAACACCGATGGGTCGGACACCTGGAACTCGAGGGATGTCTTCTTTTACAACTGGACTGTCCAGGGAGGTAAGTAAACCCGTCTGTCAGATTCTTTCATTTTGCTGTATTGATCAGGAATAATTAACTGACTATACCAGGCGACGACTGCATCGCCATCAAAGGCAACAGCACCAACATCGTAGCAAAGAACATCACCTGCTACAACACGCATGGCATGCCAATTGGCTCTGTGGGCCAGCTGCCAGGGTTCCCAGACTATGTGAAAGACATTGTCTTCGAGGATGTCCATCTTATTAACTCGACTAATGGTGCATGGATCAAGACGTGGCAGGGAGAGAACCGGGCCGTGACGAACAACGGTGATGCCGGCGGCGGTGGCGGCGGATGGGTCAAGAATGTCACCTTCCGGAACTTCAGGATCGAGAACGTTGGGCAGCCGATCAGTATTACGCAGTGTGTTTATGGGAATGATCCCGAGATCTGTGATACCAGTCAGGTATGCATTGTACTGATGACTCTATCTTCCATCCATACTAAGCGAATTGCAACAGTTCCAAGTCTCCGACATAACCTGGCAAAACATCACCGGAACCTCTCACTTCGACATCACATCTTCCCTCCACTGCTCTGCGCTGGTGCCCTGCCCGGGGCTGAAATTCATCGACGTCGACATCCAGACCGTCAACGCGTCCAAGGGTCTCCCGAGTCTGCCGTCGCTGAACCTGTGCGCCAACGTGATCGGCTCGCCGAACGAGACGGGCATCCCCTGCGACGGATTCGCGCCCAATAACTTCCCCAATGTCATCTACCGGAACTGGCCGGAGCTGGCGAACAACACGATCGTAAGCGTAACGGTCCCGCCCGCGCAGAGGGATAACTGTCTCCATCCGGGGCCGGATCCGGCGGCGAGTGGTTGCGCTGTTTCGGGAGAGTAGGTAGGAGCAGGTAGAAGAGTTGGTTATGATGATGACTGTGATGAAGATGATGAATGTGGTCTCATTATGATATTGAATCTCTCCCGAATCATACCCTAGGATGTATGGATAGGTGATGATCAGAAATGATCTTAGATTTATAAACTTCAGTGAGAAGAGATTTCTTTTTACATTGAATCTATTTTCAATGTTGATTCCCCCCTCCTCCTCTATAGCTGAATGATTGGCTTTATCAACTGTTTTTAAACTGATTTTCAAAAGAAAGAAAGAAGGAGAAGAAGAAATCCTATGTAATTAATCAGCTGTTAGACATAATTATAAAAGTGACAAAGTCTGGTCATGAGGAGAAAAGGAACCCCTTCCTCTCCATCTAGGTATGCTAAGACTTCCAAATTAAGCAATAAGTACCTAAGTAGTTAACCCTACTTCTTTATCACTCAAATTCTTATTCACCTCCCCATATTCACTATTCTCAGCATTCGTGTTCTTTTTTTTGCAGCTTGCCTATATCTATGTCTATGATTCTAGTTAGTTAGGTAGCAGATATTAGATCATAGGGGGGTTATACTGGCTCAGTAGTATTTACCGGATTCTTGCTACTTAAGGAAAATCTCCCCAGCCTGCTCATATAAATATCTAACTAAACTAACTCGTCCTCCATCCTTAAGAAAGTAATGTACAGTACATATATGAGGACAGAACTGCAACCGTATTCTTGTTTGTACAGCAGGCTCCCAATTTTTAATTTTGCCTCCAAGCACTTGAAACGCTTCATGGCCTGATCGATGACTGCAAAAAAGAAGGTTGAGAAAAGGAGAGTCTTCGGTTCGATTCAATTTTCGTTGAAGAAACACGAGCTGGAGAGTTGCCTGACAAAGCTGGAAAGAGTGAAGAACCTGGTAGCACTGGCGTCTATGTATGTGGCTTGCTCCTGCCTTTCGATCTTCCTTTTCAAAGCACGCCCATCATTAACATGCTCACCAGTGTCGCTCAATCGCAAGAAATCTTCTCTCTGAAGACTCGACTCGATAAATTCAAAGACCAGCTTCAATCATCGGCACCGTCGTCATGCCAGCAGGTTGTTGTGTGTCCGTCGCCGGAAGATTCATCTGGCCATCCCACGGCGGTGAGCTTGAAGCATGGCTCTCGAAAAAAGCAAACTCGCAAAGTTCGACTTAAGCTGCCCCCTTTCCTGGGCGGGAAAGTGTGGGAAGTATACAGCGACAGGGTGCTGACTGAATGGACATTTCGATTGAGAAGTTACAATGTCATCCCCGAACTCTCCTTGATCTTTATATATGCCTGGAATGGTGACCTTGCAGGAATCAAGCGGCTTCTCCAAGAGAGGCGGGCTTCTGTCTTTGACTGCGCCCCTAATGGGTGGACGGCTTTTCATGTGAGTAAGATGGCGTCTTCGAGAGGTGTTGAGGAAGAAATAACGTCGTTATTGACATGACTCTAGTATGCTGCCGGGTTCGGTCGGAAAGAAATATGCCGCTTCTTACTTGATGCTGGTGCAGACCCGTATGCTAGAGATGAACGAGGCTTGTATGTACCCGTTTTCTTCCTAGGGCATGGATGACGACTAAGGCTATTCTAGAACGCCACTGGAGGTGTCATACACTGAGGATGTAGTTTGGCGAACATGTTTTCGAAGATCAACGGGAATAACTTATCGAAGACGAGGGGTGTTAATTCTTCAAAGACCAACGGAGTTTTACAAAAAATAAACTTGCCTTAATGGCTAAAGACTCTTAAAAAAATTACTTCTAATAACAAAGACCTGTCTAATTTTAATTTAGACATTTTAAATAATGAATCAGACAACCAGAAGAAAAGAAAAACTCTAAGCAGTCTCAGATAACAAGCCACATTACTCCTTTAAGCAGTAGGAGAGAATAAAACAGATAATGTTCAAAAAAAAATACAATTGACGCAACAGAAGTTCTTATTAACAGCAACTCCGCCGTGAAGCGGAAAATGCAACTCGCTTGACAAACTAGGAACTCAGGATGGGATTGGACAAGAGGTCTTTAACAAACTCGACTGTACCAAGACTTCAACTCAGAAGATCGATATCTAATAGAATTAAGAATTCCATTCCATTCTATTCTCTATATATAAAGGGACCTGGAAAAAAAAGAAAGAAAAAAAAAGAGAGAAAAGAAAACAAAGCCAATAACAGAATTCTCTAATCCAATCCTAACAAGAAAGTCATAAATAAGGGAAGGACTCTCTACCAAACTCAACTGTACCCAAGATCAAGACTCCTGTTTAAACAGAAGGAGATCGATCCTGAATACCAATAGAATGGAGATAGAATGGAGAAAGTAATTCCATTTTGTTCCATTCATTCTCTACAAATAAAAAATTTATCTTATATATAAGGGCGACGTTCCGCGAGCACGCACCTACTTATATATCCGCGGTCACCTAGTCCGTATTTTAGCCAACCTAGTTATTTTATTAATTTTAGATTGGTTACGTTGATCGATCGATTAGTCCATACTTGATTGATTGACTGTGCAGTGCAGTAGCTAAGCTTATTTTATTTTCTTCTTCCTGCTAATTCAACCGGATATTATCAATGAATAGACCTTATTTAGCCGGTATTTCTTAAGTTAAGTAGTACTCCGTACACTGTATCAGTACGGAGATCATGATCATAGCCGAAATGTCGGCATATGCAGTCTGGACTCTAATTATGCGGGGTAAAAAGTAAAGTACGGGGTATACGGGGTATACCCGTTAGTTCGTTAACCTAGCTAAAAATGCAACCATGGTGCAACCCTGGCTGATTTCCATAACCCAGTCCAGTCCAGTGCAGTCCAGTCCATCTCGTCCAGTCCAGTAATGCGGAGTTCTCCGTGTGGAGTTGTCAAACAAACTGGGGCACAAAAGAAAAACCTAGCTTATCCAGTGAACCCCTAGTAGTATGAATGATAGCTGCCAGGTTGACAGGAGTTAAGTACTTTCCTCTCCGAGTCTCTGACTAGTCACTAGTCAAGACTCTTTTTTAGGTAGTGCCTGTTCAAGTCTTCAAGATTAGATTAATTAATTTAATTAGTCACTAATTACTACGGAGTACTCCGTACTACTGTCAGACCATGGACGAAGCAGGATTGGTCCGCGACTCGAAACAAGCTCTTACAAGGCTTACAGCTTGTCGGAATGTCGGCTTTTTTTGTGAGCTAATACATACGAACTAATACATACGGAGTACCGTTCCTGATGTTTGTTTTATTGCTTTTGCTTTTTTTTTGTCTTTGTGATTGCTATTCATGTGCATGTGCTCTGTGCTCTGATAGATAGAAACCTCGTACAGCTTCTGTCTATCCATCAATTCAGCCTAAATGGATTAACGGATTGCATTGATTGAGTGAGTGCAGCGGACGAAAGGAAAGGAACAATTGCATCAATTGCATCGAGATAGCTGTTATATATGCCTGATCTCCATCTCCCGTCTATCTACAATCCTGAAACGAACGGGACGAGGATCTTTGCAAACACAAGAGTTGCCTGATTCAGATCGATTGAAGATGGTTCGCCTCAGTCCAGTCTTGCTCGCCTCCATCGCAGGCTCTGGCCTGCCTCTGTACGTACTCACGTCTACATCTGACGAGCCCTACTGATGAATGCAGAGCCCAAGCAGCAGGCCTCAACACAGCCGCCAAAGCCATCGGCCTGAAATACTTTGGCACAGCGACCGACAACCCCGAGCTGAGCGACACCGCGTACGAGACGCAGCTCAACAACACGCAGGATTTCGGGCAGTTGACGCCGGCGAATTCGATGAAGGTGTGTCTGAACTATTTACCTCCTGGGGGGGGTTTCCTGCTGATGGTTCTTGCAGTGGGATGCCACCGAGCCCGAGCAGAATGTCTTCACGTTTAGCGCCGGCGATCAGATTGCCAACTTGGCCAAGGCGAATGGCCAGATGTTGCGGTGTCATAATCTTGTTTGGTACAATCAGTTGCCGTCGTGGGGTATGATATTTGCATTCCTGTTGTGATGATTGTTCGTGCTGATCTGTGTTTTTATGACAGTCACCAGTGGCTCCTGGACCAACGAGACGCTGCTTGCTGCCATGAAGAATCACATCACCAACGTCGTTACCCATTACAAGGGCCAGTGCTACGCATGGGATGTCGTTAATGAGGGTACGTCTGCATTGTCAGTATTCACAGCGAATGTGAACTAATTGCGACAGCCCTCAACGACGACGGCACCTACCGCAGCAACGTCTTCTACCAGTACATCGGTGAGGCGTACATCCCCATCGCCTTCGCGACGGCCGCCGCCGCCGACCCCAACGCCAAGCTGTACTACAACGACTACAACATCGAGTACCCGGGGGCCAAGGCGACGGCGGCGCAGAACCTGGTCAAGCTGGTGCAGTCGTACGGCGCGCGCATCGACGGCGTCGGCCTGCAGTCGCACTTCATCGTGGGCGAGACGCCCAGCACCAGCTCCCAGCAGCAGAACATGGCCGCCTTCACGGCGCTGGGCGTCGAGGTCGCCATCACCGAGCTCGACATCCGCATGCAGCTGCCCGAGACGGAAGCCCTGCTGACGCAGCAGGCCACCGACTACCAGAGCACCGTGCAGGCCTGCGCCAACACCAAGGGCTGCGTCGGCATCACCGTCTGGGACTGGACCGACAAGTACTCGTGGGTGCCCAGCACCTTCTCGGGCTATGGCGACGCCTGTCCCTGGGACGCCAACTACCAGAAGAAGCCCGCGTACGAAGGCATCCTCACTGGGCTTGGACAGACGGTCACCAGCACCACCTACATCATCTCGCCGACGACGTCTGTCGGAACGGGCACGACGACCTCGAGCGGCGGAAGCGGCGGCACGACTGGCGTGGCCCAGCATTGGGAGCAGTGCGGTGGACTGGGCTGGACTGGTCCGACGGTTTGCGCAAGTGGCTACACTTGCACTGTCATCAATGAGTATTACTCGCAGTGTCTGTAATCCTGTCAGTGGAGGAAAAACAGGGGAGTGAAATTGCATCAAATGTACATACACATTCAAAAAAAAAAAGGGGCGTTGTATCCGCGAAAATGCTAAATCCAATTGCATGATTTTATCAATTCCTGCGACATGGGTATTGCTTCATGGATTCCAGATAAGCGACAAATACACAGCCGACAATAAAAACTGAAAACAATCGAAAGAACAAAAAGTGGGCTCTGTCGAATCGATAAAACACCAGCCATGCTCACGCTATGTGCATACAGTACAGTACAGCAAGCACCCAACAAGGAAAAAAAATGACATGCAAGAAGAGCGCCAGAACTCCACGAGGACCATGAAATCCATCCATGGACTCTAATCTAACGGTCCAACGGTCCTCGACAATACAGGTGGCAGCAGGCACATACATACTAATAATGATCACAGCGTCTGAGACCGTCAGTCTTGCCTGCTGATCCGGTTGTCTTCCGTCCTCGATCAGATTTGTTCTGCGGCCATGTTGTGTCGCATCTCCTGGATATCCGCAGCAGAAGTGCAGCGTGCTACCGTCTACGCATTGACTTGACCGTATAGGCAGGTAGCTATAAAGCGGAGGCTGCGAGCTCTCCCTTAACGGAGGCTAAAAAAGGGGAAACTATCGGGACGGAATCCACTAAACCAACGACCCGCCGGCGATCCGTGCGCCATGACTTTCAGGCGGTCGGGATATTCTCATTCAGGCAGTATACTCCGTACTCTGTAGCTCACGGTACGATGCTACTAGACGGCGTCGCTGTGAACATTCTCGCATCGGTCGAAGGACCGAACCCCCACGACCACATCTCCGAACCCAACGCGGTATACGACTCGAGCTGGGAGCCCAAAGCCATAGTGAGATCCTCCGTGTTGTCCCAGAAAGCGAAAAAGTCCCGTGACGCCTGTGCATCGTATCCCGTATCAGGGGGAACCGATTCGCCGGCCGACACAGATGAGCCGTGACTCTCTGCTTCGGCGGGCCCCGTTGTTTTCCGGCCATTTGCGGGCAACGTCTTGTCCACAAGATCCAGAAGCTGTCGCAGAAAGATATAAGCCCTCTGTGCGCAGGCGAGGTTGGCAGAATATTGCCGGATCATGAACATCGCCTGTTCTAGATGAGACAAAGCTTCCTTGTCGTCTCGATACTCGGGGTCGACAACGTGAGAAGCAATGATCAGGATTGCGTTAAACACTAGGTTATTGTAAGATTAGCATGGCTCGTCAGATCAAGGAGAGCTGGGGGGAATTACAATAGTAGAGATTGAACCAACTCGGGCCCACGGCTTTCTTGGTTCGATCGTGTCGGTGGCCCACCAGCCGGATGGTTTCCTCCGCAGTACGGACACAGATATGTCGACTGCTTTGTAGCATGTTTGTCCTCAGACCGTCCGATGATCTGGTAGTGCGTCTCCCTTGAGACAAAGAGCTCAGGGTCGACACGAGGGATTGTCGGTGGATGAGGATTCGGACCATGTTTGCTCGCAGTGCCAGGATCAAGGCCTTGTCGTCCTTGATCGTTTCCTGGTCGTAGATCCGGAAATCGGGCGGGACCTGGGCGTACCAAGCCTCGAAAGCCTCATCCAACTGCAGGATCCTCTCCAAAGGGGGATCCACGAGAGACGAAGCTTCCTCCATGAGCTTGTATAGTTTTGCTACTTGGAGCGAAAACGACACGACCGACGGCGTCCGGTCCGACGGATACAGAAGCCGGTTGGGTTGGATGCAGTCGTCATCCAGATCTTCGGGAAGCGGCGTCGTGAAGGTAACTGATGATGTAGCTGCCGGCCGTCCGAAGATGGTGCTGAGGAGCTGATCGGTGACATAACAGGCATACCAGACCCGTTTCCGCACCTCCTTTGTCACATAATCTAGGCCGTCCGGAGGCGGACGATGGAGCTCGAGACCATGGGCAATGCGGATGGCGAGTCCCAGAACGGTCCAACATTCGTCGGGATAGTTCGAGCTCAGGAGATAGCGCGCGCCCAGTAACAGGATCTGGACCTTCTCCAGGGTCCAATCGTAAAGGATGGTCGGACCCACGAGGGCCATGGCTCTGTCGTAGAGTTTCCTGGTCTGCGAAATGGGAGTCTCCGCCGGAAAACGTCGATGGGCAGAAGCGATGGCACAGATCATGTTGATGATGGCCAACGTGGAGGTGTGCTCTGGTCGCTTGGACGGCTCGCAGGTCAAGGCGGCTTCAAACTTGGCAAAGATGGACGGAACATGAAAGATGGGAGACAGGACATAGTGGAAATCAAAATACAGCTGGATCAGGTCGCGGACATCCGGAGGCAGCGTGTAGAGGTCGGGGTCGTTCGTCTGTCCGGGCTGTTCTCTGGGGGACGAAAACGACTGCGCCTGCAGGCGGTCGCAGCCACCGGGATTCATGGCATTGAGGATCAGCTGGGTGAAGGAGACGCCCGAATCGCCTCCGAGAAAGATCTGCGGGCTTGCGGCAATGATGGAGGGTTTCTTTCGCTGAGGCCGCGGAGGAGGCTGGCTGACGGAGGGAGCCTGTCTCGGGGTCGTCGACGACGCATCCGTGCTCTCAGAGGCAACAGAAGCCCGGTGGACAGCAGCATTCTGATCTCGAAACCTCTCCTCGTACTGCTTCAACTTGTACTCGAGTGAGCGGATATAACTAAGGCACGGTCAACCCTGAGAATCGCCAGAGGAAGTAGCCGCTCTTACTCCTGTGCACTCGCCGTCAGCCCGGCCAGCGACTTGTCCGTGACGTTCCTGGGCACGATATGGTCGCATTTCGTCTTGCGCAGGCGGCAATTGGCGCAAGCGATGGGCACTCGACGCCGCCGTTTGGGACGGTTTGGCGTGGCGTTGTCGGACGCCGGGGCACGTGGCTGGCTAGCCGAGTCGGGCGGCGACTGCTCTGGATTGCTGTTGTTCTCCATCAGCAGAGGCCGCGAGAAGAGACGACGGGAGCAGTGTGAGTGTCTGCATCGAGGAGTCTGCCAGGAGAGGAACTGCAGCGTCAGTCGTGCTCTGGGAGCCTCGACTCCCGCGAGGAGTTGGATCGCGGCAATTAGAGTTCGGGGGTTGTCTCCACGCCCCGCCCTGCCTTAGCACCGTCGCCGTCTGTCGCCTCACCCATCTCGATGCAGCATGATTTTGATTTGGGCGTGCTGGCGACGATGGCCTGGCTCATCGTCCAGACGCGACGTGCTGGGCCAGCTGGCGTCGTGCACGGGGGATTGCTGTCCTCTCCTGAGCAGGGCGTGGGCTGTCTCCACCAGAGCCCCCGATCGCCGCTGCTGGCTGCTGGCGGAACAGGATCGACTGGCGGCTGAGCACAGATCGCTGGTCTCGAACTCGAAGAACGGCAAAGTCGTTGAACTTTGAAGCAGGAAGAAAAGCACAGAAGAAGCAGAGAGGAAGATCGCGTTGTTTACCGCTCGTCGCGTTGGGCGGTGAGCCAGCCCCGTGACTTCCCGAACGGGCAACTGGTCCTCGACTGCAGCAGCATAGCAGAGAGCATCGCAACATCGCCTTCGAAGGATGGATTGAGAAGAGGACGAACGGAGAAAAGAACCAGATGACCACGAAAGAAACCCTTCCGTCTCCCCAGATTCCATCGCAGCGACTGTCACTCGTCCACTGCCCTCTCGGCCCACGTCTTAACCATTCACAGCGAGCCTCGTTGAGTGGTTTATCCGCAGACCTTGCGAGTGCTCGTCCTCCGTATGTCATCCTGCAGCATCCTTCCTGCCATGTCAGCGAGTCGGTGGGGCAGTCAGTCCGGGGAAGATGGACGACGTGTCTTGTCCGGCGCCGGCGCGTTGGAATCATCCTCCACATCCGATCCGGCGCTAACAGCAGCAAGATCTGGCCGATCTGCTCCGTCTGACACTGTTTGCGGGCATTGAGGAATCATTACAAAGACTGGGTCATAGAAAGCTCGCAAGACATTGCTGAGCTGCTCATGAGGCGACACGCGCAGGCACTGGACGGCCATGGCCTTGCTGGCCAGAAGCGGAGACGGACGGCCTGCAAACAATGCCGGCAAGCCAAGGTAATCGATCGCCATTCCTTCTCATACGCAAGCACATCAAAATTTGCTGAAGCATTCATTTAATGCATGGCCCATTAAGGTCTACTAATGAAGAATACTAGTTACGATGCGAAACATCCACCAATGGTGTTATCCCCTGTTCAAGATGCCGCCGCATGGGGGAAGAATGCCAGATCGACAGCGCGTACAAGAGGGTCAACAAGAGAGCGTAGGTTCTTGTCTACTAAGGCCATGAACTTCGTTAGTGACATCGGCTATCAGAAAAATCGAAGAGCTGGAGAAACAGGTGCAACAGCTCCGGTCTTCGGTCGAGTTGGCCAGGCCAACCCAACTCGTATCGCCGGGACCAACCCACGAGTCTGTGTCCGTGGCGGGATCGTTTTCAGTCCCGAATTCCCAGCCGTACTGTCCTAGCCCTCTCGCAAGTCAGGCTCCTGTGGTTTCCTCGTCAGAGACTCCTCGGATGGAAAATCGCGGGGTTGACGAGCTGGCTCTCCCACCGCATTTCTCAGAACTATCATTCAGCAATACACGAGCGTCATTGCCACAGGCCAGCTTTGCAGGTTCTTCCAAGTCACTGGATCATGTCACTCTCAGCCAGAACCAGATTGATACCATGTTCCAAATGTAGAATCCGCGGATCGAATAAGGAAGCCCGACGCTGACACGGCGCAGATTCTTTCGACACTACCATCCCTATGTCCCTCTTCTCGATCCAGATATCTCCCCAGATGAGTACTATGGTCGCTCACCGCTCTTATTCTGGGTCATTATCTATATATCGTCTCGTCGATATGACGACGAACCAAGCCTGCTCGTAAGCATCGCCTCCCCCGTGCGGAAGCTCTTGTGGAAAACGATCTCGAATCCTCCCCATTCCTGCTGCATCGTCCAAGCGATCCTTCTCTTGTGCATGTGGCCGTTTCCAGCCTCGTCGATGTGGGCGGATGCGACATCAATCTTGGTCACGGTTGTCCAGACCATGGCCATTCGACTGGGACTGCATCGACCCGAATTGATCCAGGACTTTTCCCGGACCAAGAGGCGATTGAGCCAGACGGAAATATTGGAAGCCGTCAAAACCTGGTCCGTGTGCTCTATTGCGGGACAGAGGTGAGCAAGGATCGCGGGCGGGTAGGATTTAGGTCTGATCTCGACCTAGTAGTTCCTTTACAGATGAGCACCGTTCGTCGTGTCCCTTCGACTGGACTATCGATCGTGTGTGTGATGCGCACAGTCCCTACGCGATGCCACACACATTGAAGCATCAGGTTCTCATACAACGATTTTCCGCTCGCGTCAGCAGTTTCATGGCTGAACATCGATATTCGCCAACCGGGCTGCCGCCTCCTGGGGAAAGCACGTCCTTGCTGGCATTGTTGGAACAGGAATTCATCGACCTAAGTAATGAGATAGCAGACAAACTTTCTGGTTTGGTCTTTCTTCCAGTCGCGTCGTATCCGTTCCACTAATCGTCGTTACACAGCGGAAACCAAGATCCTACTGGACGGGGCTGGCCTTCAACTGTACGTTTTCCACTTCCTTGAGACGGGGTCCGAGGTTCGCCGGAAGGGTCTGCTCCGAGCCTACAATACTGCCTTGGCATTGATCTCCAAAGTTCGGGAGGCGGACGCGACATCAAACCTGATGATCTATGCGCCTGCTTCGTATTATCGACTGACGACACTCGCGGCCACGGTCATTCTCAAAATTCTCCATTCCAGTTATTCCAGGTATGTCGATCCAGAGAGCGGGAAACGCATGTTCAATGCAGCCATTTCACTGGTCCGCCGCGCATCGGTGGAAGACAACGATCTCCCGGGGAGATCCTCGAAGATCCTGGCCCAGCTGTGGAGTGTGCAAAGCCAGAGCAATCAACGAAAGGAAGAGCCGAGCTTGAGATTGAAGACCAGACTGGGTGCCAGCCTGTTTCATGATTCTCTGTGGACTTGGAGAGAGAAATGCGGGGGTCAAGGCAGTGGCCCGCAAACCTCTACCGGTATGGTGGTCCAGTCAGCAGAACCGACGCAGTCCGAAGCTCCCCGGGAGGATGTTTTTGGAGGCCAAGTCGTTGGGGAAAGCAACGAGGCCGACGTTGACGGTCTGAATGTAGACGGGCTCTTCGACGTCGGGATGTTCTCGCTGTTTCCTTTCGACCTCGACAGCGATCCGGCAGGCTCTGTATAGGCCGCCTGCGTGAGTTTGGAATTACTTTGACAAGAACAGTATTAAGCATGCTCTCCACACGTCGGGCTCGTACTTTATCACCTTGTCTGGGCAAGGTTACTATGTACATACATCCGGCTGCTGTTTCGGGTCGATCAACAGTACAGACTTCTGTACAGCACAGTACTGTACTGTACCATGATGCTGGCAAAGCTCCATTTACGTCAGAAGTGACCACGATAATGTTGCACGGAACGCAGTCTCGTATTCAATCGGACATCTTCTTAAATGCTGTATAAGAAGCCGGCCGCGGCCCGAAATACGCCGTTGGCAGACACACAGCCGACGAAAAACAATACCATCAACCACTCCAAGCACATCAAGCATAATTTCTCCAGGCAATAGCTGAACAGACGTATCTCCACGGGAAGAATGGAGGGTGTGAAAAGAAAAGCGGCGTGCTCCGCCGGCGAGTGCTCAGCTCCCTCCGCTCCGTTTGTATCGGGCCGTTTGCGGCCTGTTTTGCCGAGAAGTCAGTCAGATCGGCCAAGTCGGGAATAAGGTCTACACGTAAGTGGAAGAGCTGGCGATACCAAATCCATCCCTAGTCAAAGATGGCAGAAGTAATATACCTACTCCGTATGAGCGTGACTGTGTCGGGCCGAAGAGATGCCGGCAATCCATCTATCCTGAGGACTACTGCGATGTATATATGCATATAAGAATGGGCGGAGAGGGATTCTTGCATTCACCAAAGTCTATCCTGCTGCGCACAAGCTAATCTGACCTACAGTGTACTGAACATACATTATGATGGCACCAAGATCTGCACAACCCAGTCATGCTGCTGCTGCTGCTGCTGATGCCGCATCTCAAGGCGTCACAAAAACCCTAAGCCACTGGATCCATTCCGTCACGCTGGACGACGTCCCCGAAGACGTACGCACTCGCGCAAAATACCTCATTCTCGACGGTCTGGGCTGTGCAATCGTTGGCGCCCATCTCCCCTGGACGGAGACGGCCGCGCGGGCGATCTTCGACTTGGAGCCGCAGGGGAACTGCTGGGTTTGGGGGTGGCAGAGGGTAGGATAGTCTACCTAAATGATAGCAGGATCACGGCTGATGAAGTTTTCTTTTATTCTATTTAGAAACTGGGTCCTTTGGCTGCGGCCCTGCTGAACAGTACCTCCGTCCAGGCGTTTGAGCTGGATGACTACCACTCCGAAGCGCCCGTACACTCTAATTCCATTCTTCTCCCTGCCCTGTTTGCGGCTGCGCGGCAGACGAATAAGACGACGACATGCGACGGCGCGTCTTTCCTGCTCGCTACGATCGTGGGCTATGAAACCGGACCGCGAGTCGGGCTGGCCCTGCACGGCGGACACATGCTCTCGCGGGGGTGGCATTCCGGCGTCGTCTTCGGCCACGCCGCTGCGGCTGCGGCGGTCAGCAAGCTGCTGAATCTGACCGAGGGCGCCATCGAGGACGCGCTGGGGATCGCCTGCACGCAGGCCTGCGGGCTCATGTCCGCGCAGTTCGGCAGCGACGTGAAGCGCATGCAGCACGGGTTCGCCGCGCGCAACGGGCTCTTCGCGGCGCTGATGGCGCGGGCGAACTACGGCGGGATCAAGCGGGTTTTTGAAGAACCGTACGGCGGGTTCCTGGCCGTCTTCGGACAGGGATCGGGCATGAATCCGCCGTATCGAACGGATGAGGTGGCCAAGCAGCTAGGCGAGAAGTGGCAGCTGCAGACGATCCGGGTCAAGCCGTATGCGTCGATGGCGGGCACGCACTGCACGATCGACTGCGTCCGCGAGCTGCAGAGGAAGCATCCCGAGCAGATGCGGCAGGTGGAACGCATCCGCGGCATCAAGATCGAGATGTCCGAGGCGGCCTTCAAGCATGGAGGCTGGAAGCCCCGGCGCCCGCTGACCGCAACCGGCGCGCAGATGAGCGCGGCGTACGTTGCGGCCGTCCAGCTGGTCGACGGCCAGGTGCTGCCGTCGGAATTCCGTCCCAGCTTGCTGGACAGGGATAGCCTGTGGTCGCTGATCGACAAGACGGAATGCGTCCACGCGGAGGAGATGGACCCGGGCTATGCGCAGCGGGTGACAATCACGTTTGAGCAGCAGCAGGAGCAGCAGCAGGGAACACTGACACAAACGCTGCAAGCACCAAAGGGCGTGAGTCCGGCGCTGACCAACGAGGAGATCCTCGACAAGTGGCGGCGGTTCACGGAAGGACTGATTGAGGACAGGAGGAGAGACGAGATTGAGGCTCTGGTGCTGAACCTGGAAAAGCTGGACGATGTCAGTGTGCTGGAGGACTTGCTGGCTGGGGAGACGTTGAATCCAATTGCCTAGTCTAGTAGTGACCTGAGATGTATGTATGTACATACATACTATGCAGGATGCACCAGCAGAGTTTCTTGCGTCTAATTATTAACCTGTCTTAACGCTGGCCTTTCATTCGACGAGAAGCAAAGATGAGAAAATCTACCCGTATGTGGTATTAATTGTTTTATTTATAGCTGTGATCTAGAGAAACCATATTATATACGGTTATAATAGCGTTATCTAGTCGCTCAACATTTAATTGTTTAATGTATTGAGCAGAGAAATAGTTAGCCATTCTATATGATATTGCTGAATACATATACAACTCAAGCACTCTCCGTCTGGTGCGTATCGTCTAGCTAAACAGAATGAATTATTCTATCCTACGGCAAAAATCTATACAAATAGATAAATGTATGGAATTTTCTTGGGAAATAGGATTGGATAGACAGCTGTGCAGGCTGTTTTAACTATTTCTCCAGTAAAGATAGGATCTAGCATAGGATTTTAGTTTTGTAAGTGCCAGACTGACACTGTGTAGATCAAGAGGTTAGTGTATATATTACTTCATTTCATCCTAAGGATAATCGTACAGTACCACGCTTTCACGTCTTACTATATACATACACTATGCAATCAACACCCAGACCCATCATCTCCCTCAGCCCTCGATTTACACCAACCCCGAAGAAACCGACAAAATTTCTCATTCTCCTCCAGCAACGCCATAACAGCAGGGTCTATCCCCATCTCGTCCGCGATCGCAGGATCGGCCCCATGATCCAGCAACCACTGCGCCTCCTCGATCTCGCCCAAAATGGCCGCCATATGCGGCGTCCCGCCGTGATGGAGCAGCGGGTGATAGCCGTACTTGTTGACGTCGGCTCCGCGCCGGACCAGATGGTCCATCATGGCGATCCGATCGCTGCTGCTCCGCATGAGCGCGCGGTGCAGCACCAGGCTGTTCTCCAGCTTGGCGCCCTGGGCGAGCAGCATGTCGACGATGGCGGTGCTGGCGCATTGCGCTGCGGCTTCGAGGGCTCCGCCTGAGTTGGGCACGGGGGGGTCAGGGCCTGCTAGGTTGGGGTCTGCGCCTTGGGAAAGAAACCATTGGAGAAGGGACTCGTCGTCTTTGGTCACGACGGATCTGACAGAATTAATTAACATCTATCTGGACGAGTAGATACTCCGGCAGTCAGTCAAGTATACGTATGTATGTACGTACATACATCAGCGGAACAAGCCCCCAGCTCAGCGGATCATTAACGCCAAACCCATAGTCCATCAAGACCTGAAAAGCTGCAGGCGATCGAGTCCGAAAGACGGTGGGCTCGTCAATGACAGCCCCATGCTCCAGAAGACAGCGCATCGTCTCGACATGGTCCGCTTCGGCAGCGGCCATCAGGCCGTGTGAGCGAGCCATCGCTGCGGTCGCGATGGGCGATCTGCGCCTGGACACAAGCGAGATCGCCCTGGCGACAGGCGTCCAGGAATGGCTGCAGGGTTGGATCGTGGCGGTTGGAGAGCGCGACGGCGGTTGCTACTGGCATGGAGAAGAGTTGCCAATTTCCGCTGAGGAAAAGAGAGGATGAAGAGGATAGGTCTGAGAAGCGTCAGAATACTCATAGATTGAGAATGCCCCACCTCTGGGAGTTATTCAGTGATGATCGTCATGATCGTCGTGTTTTACTCCGTAGGTATTGTATCGTATCCGAGATTGGGGGCCAGATTTGCAAGATGACAGGCAGCAGAAAGAAGTGACATTTCGAGATAATGCTATTTACTTAAGTAGACGACGCTTTTTCCACTAACATAATTTTCCTATCTGGGTTATGAGCAGGAGGTCAATACAATACGTACTCTAAAGGATCTCCCCACCGGCTAATTAGTTCGCTTTGGGAAAGGAAACCAATTACCTAGGTGGCCTTGAAAGCATTACGGAGTAGGTTACTAGTATTAATTGTAATTGTGCATTTTCCTGTTTGAATGGCTATATATAGTCAGTCAGATTTTGAGCAGAAGTCGCTGTAGAAAAATTAAAGTCCTATATGGAGATATGTCGCCGGAATAGATGCCACTTGAAAGACTGCAATTGAGCGTCATCAAGCCACTGAGGTTGGTGGTGCTGCTGTCCAGCAGGGCTAGCTGCCAACGCACATTTTTTATTTCTGTAGATCCTTGCTTCTCATACTCCCTTGTGTAAGGTTTATTATTAGGACTTGGTGGTATAAAAATTAATCCTTTATTTACCATCAATACGGAGTATATTTTTATTCTGGAAAAATTATGCTGGGATTACTAGGAGTTACTAGTTGAACTCAGGTAGAAAAAAAATATACACCTTTATTATCTTATCAAGATTTATGTATTTACTGGAAAGGAATGTATGAAGACTGTCTATATTTAAATATAAATGCCAAATACTGAAATGCCATTATTTTAGGGTAATTAATGCGGTATGTATCTATACACGAGGGTTCCTAGTCAACGTAGAATTCTAGAATTCTAAACTGAATCAATTACTGATAGGAAATAGCTTAATCGTATCTTACTCCGTATGCAATATTCGATTTTATTGTTTTATTAGATCATCCACTCTAAAATGACGAACCGTGGGACGCGAGCCACGGCGGGTGGTTCCGATCGGCGTCCCCCGCATCCCCGCCATCGTGCAACAATCAATCAATCAGTCAACAATTCCACTTCAATCCCTTTCTCATTCATTCATCTTCATTTTCAACCAGTTGAATTCGTACTGCTGACCGTCTGCAAAATGCCTGCCCTCAAGCCTGGCGACAGCTTTCCCAGCGATGTCGTGTTCCAGTGAGTATACATCCACACACATACGGAGTACTGTTGTACACAAATATGGTACTTGCTGACCTTACAGGTACATCCCCTACACGGAGGAAAAAGGCGACATCACCTCTTGCGGCATTCCGGTCAACTACAACGCCTCGCAGGAGTGGGCGGACAAGAAGGTGGTGCTGTTTTCCGTGCCGGGTGAGCAACCTAGCAGACCATATGTATAGTACTGTCCTGACTGATTTTTTTTTGCAGGCGCCTTCACACCCACCTGCTCCGTGAACCACCTGCCCGGTTACATCCGGAATCTCCCAAAACTGAAGGAAAAAGGCGTCGACATAGTCGCCGTGCTGGCCTTCAACGATGCCTATGTGATGAGCGCTTGGGGGAAGGCGAACAACGTGCGTGACGACTCGATTGTATGTCGACACCACAAATTATAGTATATTGTATATTGCATATGCTGATGGCTGCAGCTGTTCCTTTCCGACCCCGACGCCAAGTTCTCCAAGAGTATTGGCTGGGCGGACGAGAAGACGGGCCGGACGGGTCGTTATGCGCTTGTCATTGACCATGGCAAGGTCACCTATGCGCAGATTGAGACGGAGAGGGGTGTTGTTAAGGTGAGTTGACTTGCTTTTTTGCAGTGTCTGTGCTGAGACGTGTGCAGGGTTCTGGCGCTGAGGCGGTGCTTGCGTCGCTGTGAATGATATTCAGGTATGGAAGGAGAGGGACTATCCATCACCTACAGCTCTGGAGACATGCTAGAATAGAGTATGTACAGTACATACCTAGGTAATATCAACGGTATTATTTACATACAAGAACTCGAATCGAGCCAATCAGCTGATCAAAAGACACATCTTGTTAAATAAGACTACGCTCTGCTGAGTTTCTACAAAGGTATGTAAGACCTCAGGCCATGTCTTACCTAGTAAAGTAATCAGAAGTTATTCCATTAGTCAAATACAATTTCAATTGCTATTCGTCCTGCAGGCAGCTTGGTACATGTGGCAGTCGTGATTGGAGGACTGGTCGAGAATGAAAAGCATTCAACGCTTAGAACCATCCAATGGCTGCAAAAACGATATAGAAACGTGGAAGCAAATCCTAGCATCATTACTGTGTCTAGTTATTGTAATTGCCTCACTTCAGGCACCGCACAGCTAATAATAGCAGGCTCACCGCTGCATGTCATATCGCCAGCTTTCCCGGTTCGGATAGGAGCTGCTCCAGCACACAGCTGGCAATATGTAGCCCCCTCCAGCTCCGGCGAGAAGAGCGAAGATGGACTCCTCCCGTCAAGAGAAGAAGTCGATTGACCGCGATCGAGGGCATCGCCAACGACGTCCAGGATGGACTTTGTCGAGTATTGCAGCCAACTGACGGCCCTGCTGACGGGTGGTCCGTGCACATCGCGCAAGCTGGCCCTTCCGCTGCCTCCGCGCGACGTCCAGCAGCAGCAGCTCAACAGCAGCTTCAGGCCCATCGATGTCTGGAGGATCCATGCCTCGCGCTCTCCGATTCTGGCATCCCTGATCATTAATCAGCTGCCCTTCGCGTCTCCTGCTTCAGACAGCCTTTCTGCCATGGCCGACGAGGAGGAGCGGCTGAAGGCGGAGAAGCTCGCCGCCGCCAAAAAGAGGGTGAGCATGCTGTACACCTGCGTTTCGTGAGCGGAATTACTGACGGCCAGACAGGTTGCGCAGCTGCAGAAGCAGAAAGCGAAGAAAGCGGCCAAGAAAGCCGCTGCTGATGCGGAAGCCAGCAAGGATGACTCCAGCACCGCCGAACCAGCAACCCCAGCAACCCCCAAGGAGCCAGATGAGAAACCGGACAGCGAGCCCGTAGGCCAGCAAGAGGAGAAGCCAGCTGAGCCGGAAAAGCGAGAGGAGGAGACGGCCACCGAACCCATGCCGCAGGCGCCGACGTCCCCCGGCCCCGACGCGACACCCGGCGACGTGAAGGAGCTCCCCTCGCGGGGCGCGCATGCCCGCCAACCGTCCCTGTCCGCCCAATCCAAGATGCGATCGTCCTCGTTCCGGCAATCGTCCATCTCGCAGGGTGCGCCGGCAGCATCCTCGCTCGGAAGCTTGAAGTCTCCGCCGCTGCCTCCCTTGTCGCCTGACGGGGAGCACGTCCACGAGGTCTTCCGGAAACAGGCGGCACGGCTGGAAGAGCTCGAGAAGGAAAATAAGCGGCTGGAGAAGGAGCTCGAAGAGGCCAATGCCCGGAGGCTGAAATCCGAAGAACAGCTCGAGGACCTCCGAGAGGCCAGCGTGGAGGTGGTGGAACTCAAGGATCGGCTGGAGAAGGCGGAGAAGCAGGTCGCAGAGATTGAGAAACTGGTACGTACAATCTATAATGGCAACTGGACTACATGCTAATTGATTGATGCAGAAAGCCGAAATCACCTCCCTGCAACGACAAAACTCCCTGCTACAGTCCAAGAGCCATCGCAATACGGCCAGTGTCTCCGCTGGCAGCGCCGAATCACCGCCGTCCGACCTCGCGCAGCAGCTCGAGTCCAAGTCTGCCACCATCGAGGCGATGGAGATCGAGATCTCGAATCTACGAGCGCAGGTCCAGTCCCACGCGAATTCGAGCGCTGGGTATCAGAACCGGATAAGCGCTCTCGAGGAAAAGCTTGCGCAGAGCGAGAGCAATCTGGAAAAGACGCAACGCGAGCTCGCGGACGCGAAGCAGTCGCTGTCGCGCGCGGCGGAGAAGGCGATCAAAGAAGGGGTGGACAAGACGTCTACCGAGACGCTGATCAAAAACCTGCGGAGGGAAATCGAGGAACTGCAGGAGGCCAAATCCGCGGCCGAGAAGAAGATCGACACGCTGGACAAGAAGCTCCAGGCCCTGGGCAACCTGCACAAGGAGTCGGAGAGTCGACACCAGGCGCGGCTACGCGAACACGAGAAGCTGGAGAAGGAGGTCGTCGTTCTGAAGAAGAAGCTGACCAGCGTCGAGAACGAGAACCTCCGGCTCAAGGAGGAGCGGGATCGAGCCCGGAAACTCAACGAGGCCGTGGGCGGCGACGACGCGGAACTCGCGGAGCTGGAAGAGGAAGAGCGCGCGCGTCTGGAGCGGCGGATCCGCGAGCTGGAGGGGGAGATCTTCGACCTGCGTCGGGGCGTGTGGAAAGAGAAGAGGAAAGAACTGGAGGGCGAAGAGGTCGGCGAACCGCGCGAGTCGGCGACCAGCCCTGGCAACACCTTCGACGAGGTAGACTTGATCGGGGGCGCTCCAAGCCACTCGCGACGGCGCAGTGCGGCTGGCGGTCGAGCCCAGCAACAGCAGCAGCAGCAGCAACACTCATCCTTCGCGACAGTCCTCTCAAGCGGCCTGGCCGCCTTCACAGGGTCAGGTAACAGGGACCGTCGCCCATCGCAACACCCGCCCGCGACACGAGGCAGCCTCGAGCTACTCTCAGAGGAGAACGGCGACGACGACGACTTCGACGAGGAGGCGTTTGCGCGTGCACAGGCCGAGGAGGAGGCGCGCAAGCGGGTCGAATGGGTGCGCGAGGTGAAGCGGAAACTGCGCGAGTGGAAGGGCTGGCGGCTGGATCTGGTGGACAGCCGGGCTGGTGCGGAGGGGGCAGGTGTAGGGATGGGTGAGATTTTTGAGGTTTGACTTTGCTTGTTGTGTACTAATAGTACGGAGTATTTCGTATTGTCGTATTGTTTTGTTGGGATTGGGATGATGGTAATAGGTATAATGGATTGGTTTACTCGGCGTATTTGTTATGGCAGGCTAATTCTATCGACGATGATGCATGTTAACTCGATAAACACTAATTAATAAACCGAATGACATGCCCAAAAGACACCTCTGACTCCGTATACATGATGTGCATAGAGACATACAGAACTTGCACACCAGACCAGACCAGACCAGAAAGCAAAAATATAACACAATGCCAACAGGATGCTCGCATTTAACATTTCACTTCCCTCATTTATTTCATTTATTTTATTTATTGATCTACTCATCCTCCAACCCCTCCCTCCCATTCAACACCCCCTCAGACTTCCTCGCCCTCCTCCCTCGTCTTCGACTCAGCACTTCACCCGCCCACCCACTCAACTGAAACAGCCAGCCACCCGTGACAAGCACGCCGGAGACAACATTAACAAGACGCACCAGCAGGGCCAAAAAACTGCCCCTTTCCTCGCTGACGAGCAGCAGGATGGGCTCGATATTATACTTGAAGAAGATCCCGGGGACATTGTAGGGATTCTCAGGGATGGCGTGCGATTGGCTCGTGGCGGAGTACTGGTTTGTGAAGATTGTGTTTTTGGGTTTTTCGTTAGGCGGAGGGCGTTTGTTGTTGTGTATTTGTCGGACATGATGATTGCTGGGTTAGTGCCTTTGGAGTAGATGGTTGGCACGATGTTGAGGAAGTACTGGTATTTGTAGTAGTGCGTGTCTGTTGTCGCGATGGTTTTGTCCAGTGGGTTCATGAGGGATGGGTAGTGTGGTCCGAAGGAGAGTTCGGTGATCATGTGCGAGAAGTTGAATGCTAAATAAATCAAGTCAGTTGTCAGTAGACTAGTTCAAGATGGTGCTTTTTTTTTAGGTGACTGACTCTTATGATCCAGATGAGCCCCCATATCCTGGTATCCGTGTCCTCTTGCCGTGACGTGAAAGTCACCCTGCACCTTGTTCCCCTCCAGACTGCCATAGATACGACACGAGTCGACAACGTCGCCTCTTCGCAGGGCCGGCCCCTTGGGGAACTTCCTGCGCGGATTGCGGCGCACCTCGCCCAGGACGTGGCGCACATGCACGTCCTCCTCCTGGGCCAGCAGCCTCCGGGTATCCTCCTCGTTGAGCGTCTGGTACTCGTGGACTCCCGCGGCGATCTCGCGGTTGACCTTGTCCATCCACAGCTGCCAGCTGGTGGGCTCGCGGTGCAGCATCTCGCCGGCCAGGATGCGGTCGCCCGCGGCGTCCTGGACGTTGACGCGCACGTCGTCACAGGGCATGCGCACCACCATGTCCAGATTCATCTGCAACTCGTGCGACACGCCCTTCTCGACACTGAAGTGCTGCGTCTCGGTGCCGCGGAACCACGCCCGCAGTTCGGAGATGGTCAGCATCGTGCAGATGACGAGCAGGGCGACTGTCCATTGTCCGCCGCGCCGGCTGGGCGAGGTGTAGCTGGGTTTTGTCTTGGCTGGAAAATAACACCAGTGTTAGCGATGCTCAATCGCATGGATACGGAGAGTAATCGTACGAAACGCATCAAACGTCTTCAACCCCGCCGCAATACTCCTCTTCTCCCCAAAGGCATCCTCGTCGAGGCCGTGGGCTGCATACCCGTTCATTGCGACAGCTAGCTATCACGATCACTGCGCGCCGGTCGTCATGAAGGAGGCATAAATCAATTGCGAAGAAAAAAGTAAACTGGTGGAACGGACGAAAGCAGCAATTGAAAAGAGCGACTGAAAAGTGACACGAACGAGAGAGAGAATAAGAATAGCAGCAGCGATAAGTTCGAAGTTCGATGTGGAGACGCTGGTGGAGAGGCCAGGTATCCCGAACGGATCGCCCAGCCTCGGCAGGGGCAGTTAGCCTAAACTATGAACAAGGATATTTACAAGCCAGTAGATTGCAGGTATTCAAGGTTACAAAATACTAATCAGTCAAAAATACAAAAAAAAAAAGAAAAGAAAAAAACAAAATAAAGATAAAGAACGGTAGATAGCTGAATAATAAAGTCTACTCCTATCCTCCTACTCGACTAGAAAAACTTAGTATGAGCGAATTCGTCCTCTTGATGCTGTGCTATCTCATTAGATGATCTCACTATGTATATTTATTTATATGGTCACTAAATCCTGCGAATCCTCCACAGCTCCCAGCACAGGAAACGAGCGAGCCATCCTGTCCTTTCCAAAAACCACCTGCTCAAACGAAGCAATGCGCATCCCGCTGGGACCGTTATTACACTGTGTCAGCAACACGTACAGTACATACATACAAACAACACACGCGGGGGCCAAAATACATCACACACAAAGATACAGTACAAGACGCAGATCCAGACAACCCCCAAGTCAGTCATAACGTCAATGCAAAACACAAGCAGGAAAAGAAAAAATCATTCATCCTCAAGGCACACATGCAAGTGGTCAGCGAGGGGTATATGATGACGACTTCCCCTTCAACCATGTTCGGCTTGATTCAATGCATTTTCACTCAACATGCAAAGAAAAACACCAGCATTCCCACCCCGTCTATGCGGCGTAACGATTGTAGAGAAGAAGAAAAAGAAACGAAAAAGATCGACTATTAAAATAATATAACAATAAAGTAAGATTTATACACCAACATCCTATCTCGTCTTCTATCCTCGAGTCAGCACAAGATCGGACGACACCACGGCCATCTCACTTACCAAGCTCGTCGCTGCCGCGGCCGCCGCGAGGTCGGGCTTTCCGCTCACGCTCCTCCCGGCGACTCTCGGCAACCCGGAATTCGAATAAGAGCCGCTGTTGGATACCCGCTTACCAGCCGCGGGCTGCAAGCCGTTCACGGTCGAATGGCGCCGAGGCGCCGACGCTTTCACGGGAGAGCCACCTGAGGCATCTCGGTTCTTGACAGCGCCGTTCTTGTTGTTATTATTATTGTTATTACTCGTGCCGGGAGGGTCAGGGAGCGGCCGCGGCACTGAAGGACCGGTCCCCTGTTGCAACCGTTTCATCGGGGTACTAGGATTAGCGCTGGACCGTGGCCGATTCGGGGGCTTGACCCCGGTGATGAATTCATGGTTCAATGCATCGTTGGGGTTCATTCGACGCGCCGGGTCCCACCGAAGGCAGCGAGCGACGAAGTCGATGAATGCCTCATCATCGCATTTGAGGACCTGCCGGAGATCTTTCGAGCTAGGCCGGCGTCGGCGGCCCTTCGAAGACACGGTCACCCGCGGCTTGCCCGTGGAGTCGAAGAACAGCTTCCGTCGGGTACTCTTCTCGATCAGGTGCTTCTCCGGAGGACCAAAGACCTCCATGATACAGGCGAGTTGCTCCTGCTCGTTCTCGCCGGGGAAGATTGGATATCCCGTATACAGCTCGGCCAAGATACAGCCCAGACTCCACATGTCGATCGGCATCCCATACGACATGCCCAGGATCACCTCGGGAGATCGGTAGAATCGACTCTGAATGTATGTGTAGACCTTCTCATGCTCGAAGCAGCTCGATCCAAAGTCGATCACCCTGATCTCCGAGCGCATCGGGTGGACAAGAAGGATGTTTTCGGGCTTCAAATCGCAGTGGATGACCTTCTTACTATACAGAAGGACAAGGGTGTTCAGGAGCTGTTTGGTGAAATGACGGATGAGCTTCAACGAGAAGCCCTTGAAGTCATGCGCCTTGATAAATTCGTACAGGTTCATGCCAAGCAGTTCGGTCGCGATGCAGAGATGTCCTCGGAAATAGAAACTCTGGGTAAACTTGACTACGTTGTGCCGCCGTTGGGGATCCTGAGGGCTCTGTGTTAGTCTCGTACCTAATCCACAAAGACCATGGCCAACTTACCCATTCCTTCAGCTTCTGGAGGATGTTGACCTCGACCAAAGCCTGCTGGTGGAATCTCTTCTTGTTGCGGATGATTTTGACGGCCACCAGAGATCCCGTCTTGTGATCAACACATCGGACGACCTGACCAAAGCTTCCTTTGCCCAACACATCGACGACCTCATATCGGTAGGCCAGGTGATCGCCAATCACAATCTGGTAATCACCTCGCTCATCGTCGTATCCAAAGTTCAGGTTTTGAGCCTTGAGATCTCCAACAACCTTCTTGGCCTTCTGAGTACCGCAGAAGTAAATGTCTTTGAAGTCAATGATCTCGCCCCGCTCAAAGATGTTGAGATTGGCCATCTTCAATGCTTGTGCGGGGCTGACACGCTCCTTCGGACTGGCCCTGCGGCGCAACTCGTCCAATTCCCGTGCAGCAGCCTCGAAATCCTTTCGTTTGCTACCGAGCCTTCTCATCTCCTCATCGGCAGCCCACTCATCCGGATCCACGTCGGGATCCATCGGACGCGGTTTAGCGGCCACATTGGACTTGGCCGAGCTGATAATCTTATGAACAGGGGAGAAGATGGAGGAAGTGGGCCGAGTGTGGGTCGTGTCCGTATCGCCAGAGTCGGTGGACGAACTCTGAGTTGGTGCCAGACTCTGCTCGCTGCTCACACTGGGCTGTCGTGCGCCGTTGGTGAAGCTGGATATGGAAGACTTGCGCCGGGCTTGGAGATAGGCCGGTTTCAAGGTTGGACTGGTGCGTGGTGCTGCAGACGAAAGACCATTGTTCCACGTCGCAGACGCCGGAAGCCGAGGGGGTGGCATATTGTCGTACTTGGCGGAGCTGCTCTCGGTATCTGACGACAGCGATGGTTTGGAGCTGCTGTGTTTGAGCGTCGCTGCGTTGAGTTCATTCCTGAGGGAAGAGCCACTCTTCTCCAGATCAGGCGGGCTGGACATCCGACTGCCCACTTCGGTATTCGAAGACAACGCAGAAGACTGCGTCTGAGGCCGAGGGCCGGTCAACTTCCCAAGCTGTAGTGAGCCGCGGGAATACTCTCCGCTAGTCTTGTGCCGCATGAAACTATAATCGTCACTCGTCTTGGGCAGAGACAAGGATATATAAGGCGAAATGTTTCGATTGGTCGTTGGAATTTCCAACGGCACAATCGCACTCGAGCTGCTCGGGGCTCGATGGCTCGAGGAATTGTTGCTAACCAAGAAATGAGACGTGTTGCTGCGGGGAAAGGGAATCGGTTGCGTCTCATGATCGTCGCCGTTATTCGTGAAAAAGGAAGCCTTGGAGGCAGTCAGCGGCGTACTGGGCGTCTTCGGCGCCATCTGGCGAAGTGGTGGTGTAGAAGATCCGGTCTCATCGTTAGCATTCGCGTCCTTCAAGGCATCGATCTTCGCAGCCATGGGCGTGCTTAGAGGCAGCAGGTTCAATGGCGGCAGTTTCAACGGCTGAAGGTTTTTCTTGCCCAGACCGGCAGCCTGCCTGCCCTTGGCATCGGGAGTTTTCGATCCTCTGAGATGGGATGCTGCAGGCGCCGAGTCCTCTTGGGCAGAGTTGGCAGTCGCCGACGGCCCACTGGAGTCGGAATCGCGCCGCGAGTCCACACTCAGTCTTCCGACGTCCAACGGCAGGCTCGATTTACGAGCGGTCTGCTGCGGTGCTAACAAGTCACCGTCCGTCTTGGGAGATTCGAAGGCCTTGGGTATAGCAGGCACTGGAGGGACTTCTTCCTCCGTAACCCCGGTGATATTCTCCAGCCGTGGTTTCGGGGTTGGCAGTCGGGAAGAAGAGAATGTCTGGGAAAGTCTCGGTTGCAACGAACCACTGGAGTTCCGGGTCGAGTTATAGCTCGTGTTGGATGACACTGAAATGCCCGAGCTGTAGGATTTGCGATTGGGATCCGGCGTGGTCCTCGAGGAGGACGGCGTGACACTCTTCCGCGGAATCATGGAGGGCGACTGAGCCGACGACCGGGGCCGCGACGTCCCCGGATCGAGCTGTGCCTGGGTGGGAGGCGTATTCGGCATGGGCGGCGCCTGAGGCTTCATGGACATGCGTTTCATCCTTCGCGCATCCGTCGGGCTGATCGTTCGCGCGCCCAGACCGGTGGCATGAGGCACCATGGACATTCGCTTGGCCGAAGACGACGGCGTCGAGGTTGCATTTTTGGCGGGCGCTCGCAAGGCATTCGTCGACGACGATCTCGAATGCTCCGATCCACAAGAGGGTGCCAAAAGATTCTCCTGCGGCTCCCTGGACGGCGGTTGAAGCGACTTCGCTTTGAGAGAGCGGGAACTAACAGGCAGCTTCCCCCCATCGGCGTTGTTCGGTTCCAGATTTTGCGAACGGAGGCGAAGGGCGCCGTTCCCCTGATCTGTTCTGCCATTGTCCGTGCTCGTCTTTCTCACCGAGAGGCTCGGCCGTCTCCTTGCCGTGGTCTCGGTGGTAGTAGTAGTAGTAGTAGTAGTAGTAGTATTACTGTCCAAGGCCATCGTGCCCGGACCGATGGATTTCCTCGGAGGGCGAGATGCCGCAGACGCCGATGATGGCGCGGAAACTTGACTCTGGCGACGTGTTCGAGACGCAGGCGCAGCCGGCGGCGGCATCGAGGTAGAAGAAGTCGACGACGCCTGGCCGGCGACACGGCCTACGTCGCTTTGGCGGCGAATGGAACCCGACCTGGCTGCTCTGACAGTAGGATTTCCCTCATTCTTGGACCAGGAGGGATCCTTTGTCTCATTGCTGTCGTAACCCGCACCACCGTGACCCGGCATGGGGAAGCGGTTCAGACTCGGCTCCTCCATGATGCTGTTGTGGAAGTCGTCAAAGTTAATCGGTGCCAAAAAGTCAGGGCCGTCGGGAGGAGTCTGGTTGACATCGTACTTGGTCGAGTTACCGGCATTCGAGGTTCCTAGGCTGAGGCGAGAATTGCTGCTGCTGATGGAATGGTTCCGCGTCGAATCGTTGGTGGTGTCAATGGAAGAACTTCCGGAGTGCAAAGATCCCGACGATCGGTTACTGAGGAGAATTAAAAAAGTAGCACGTCAGCATCATTGACAGTACAGGCATCAGATCTGCGGATAGAAGACATGGCAGATACCGCTTTGCAGAGGCTTCAGAGATTCCAGGGCCCGGGGCCTTCTGGTCGCGAATGGACTGTCTTCGCCGTCCCGTCATACCGACACGCGGTTCTGTCACGCTTCGAGGGATCGACGGAGCCCTCGAGGCCTGGCTGTCAGCACTTCCGACACTGGACGGCGCTTTCTGTAACCTTCGACGGCCGGAAATCTCTGTTGGGAGATCGAGAACAGTTAGCGAGATCCCCACACGATACTTTCTCCAGAATCAAGTGAGAATTTACCTCCTGAGCTGGAATCGTCATTGCGAGAGGAATTGGATGTTCGTGAATGGGCCATTCTCGTCTGTGTAGGGCCAACCGTCGGCTGCGAGGTCACCCTGGCGGTCATAATCTCGAATGTCACGGGACCGGCCTCCCTTCTCCCGGGTGCGAGTACTCAAGCACCAATGGGCCAAATGGCATCAACGTGCGTAGCAAACAGGCTGTCTCTGGCAAGAGACTCGGTCAACAATGTCGCGACCTCCACCGTGGCTACCTGTCCATTGCGGGGAGGAGCAAAGGGCGTCCGTCGTCCAGGACTGTCGGTGATGAGAAAAAACGGGGGAGGGCGATCGTCACCCGGACAGGAAGCGGACAAGCGATACACGTCACGAGGGGACAGCTTCGACGAGGCCCGGGGATCGAAGGCAGTCGTGACGAGGAGGTCAATGTGTGCAGGATGGAGCCGCTTGCTGCTTGGGGTGGTCGTTCGGGAAACCCAGCGCCAGGCTAGCAGCAGCTAGGGGAGCAGCGCGACAGGAGGCGTCGCAAACCCAGCACGCAGGGCAGGACCAGTGTTTCGAAACGCCAGCAACAGGCGAGAGGCGGACAAGGAAGACCACTCTGGACGAGATTGGTGTCCCTGGAGGAGGGCTGGCAGCAACAGCAGCCGGAATAGAGATTGGGGAGTCGACAGATTTGTTGACGGGCTTCGTCCGGGCGGAGTACTTATCGCGGCGGCTCTCGTCTGCCAGCCAGGCAGCCCCTGGATCGCGCGCTGCAAACCCTGCAAACCGCGATGCCCGTGCCGCAGCTCTGCTTTACTACTACTCCGCTTCGACGCTGCTGCTGCTTCTACTGCTTCTACACATCCAGTTGCGGTGCCTGAAGGAGCCTCTGCTAGGCTCTCTGCGGGCGCAATCCAGTGGGCATCCCATTGGTTGCACAAAGACGAGTCTAGAATTGCCTGCTCCCACACAGGGCCCTATCATGTCGACTGCAGTCTGGTAGAGGTCATGCACGTCATGCCATCGACAAATCATTTCCTGCTACAGGCGTGCATATTCTCTCCTAGATCTACGTACCCGTTCAGCTACTACGTAATTTTATTTTTTACCAGTTTAATCTACTCCGTATGTACTCCGTAGTCAACACCCACGGCGGTAGACAGCTAGCTCTTGGCAAGTATAATATACCACAGCCTGGCTGTCATTGGATGCAATCGCAGTCCTTAAGATGGGAGCTTTTCGAGAAGTGGTACATGTCCAATCATGTCCTCCTGGAGCAAGCTTCATGTCATCCTTCCCGTGTCTTCAGGTCTCTCTTACGTCAACTTTTACCTGCAGGAGTTGACAGGAGCTATCCCCAAGCTCTGGAATTGCTCTCCATCAAACATTTATGCTACGGAGTTAGCGATCATCTAGTGATATGCACTGGTATATGCTTTCGCCAAGTACCGTGGGTTGAGACATCAGATTCAATCCATGCTGGACAGGTCAGAATCCTGTTTGTGCTGTTTGCGCTGTTTGTTTGTTTGTCTGTTTGCCTGTTTGGCTGACAGTGCCTAAGGCATCACGGCAGTGGCTGCCACTAGAGCGAATGCGGACTAGCCCCAGGCAGCCCTGGCAAGCTCAACCCGCAACGTGACTCCTCCCAGTATGAGTCGAGTCTGTCTTCGGTCCTCATTCTCGCGGCCAGTTCATCATTTCCTGGTGCACCGGTCTATTCGAGGGTTCTCCGGGAAAGACAAGTTCAGGCCGTAAATCGTCGCGGATTGCCGCTTGACGTAGTGCTGCGCCAACTCCACCATCCGCGGCTCTCCACATCCTCGGCGCCAGGCACATGATAGACGGACGCGTGGCTGGCTGCACTCCGTCAGCGACGTCGCTGTCGACATGACTAGCTCACAAAACGAAATGCCGGTTGATTCGCATTGATTGTGGGAATTGATCGGATGCGTCGCCATGGATGAGTACACGGTGGATGCCTTCGCCAACCGCGACGACTCCATCCCGCTGACCTCCATCCCCGCCGATAACAATGCCCAGGACGAGCCGTCTTCCCCATCAGATAGCACGAAAGAGAAGCTGCCTGCGAATGAACACACAGATGGCTCCTACGATGGCAGTGATGGCTCCAGAAGAAGATCCATCCTGTCTTTTCAAGACCGGCTCTTTGCAAAGTATGGTATTTTCCGCCTTGTTGGAACGCCTGGGCTAATTCGTCTGCAGACTGCTCCAGCAGGTCATTCCGAAAGATGAGGATGAAAACGATGAGCAAGAGGAGCCAGCTGACAGGCAATCGAAGCGTGCCAGCCGGCCGCCCTTCAGTCTTCCGGTGATGGCCAACAATTTCCGGCGGTTCAATGCACGGTAAGTTGGCTGAGAAGATCTTCGAAGAGCAAGCTGATCGATGTTTAGCATTGGCATCGCTTTCGTCTTTCAGAACCGGCTGATCCGCCTCTTTTCCTGGAGATACCCAACCCAGACTCTCTCATTCCTAGCTGTCTATTCTTTTGTCTGTCTGGATCCTTCCCTGCTGCCGGTCGTCCCACTGGCCACGATCCTGCTGTTCATCATGGTGCCAGCCTTCCTGGCACGCCATCCCCCGCCACCCTCGAATTCCACCTCCGGGACTACTCCTTACTATTCTTATAACGGGCCCGCGCTGGCCCCTGCGCCGACCATCAAACCAGCCAGCGAGACGTCCAAGGATTTCCTTCGCAATATGCGAGACCTTCAGAATTCCATGGCCGACTTTGCGAATCTGCACGATGCCCTGGTGGCCCTGCTGTCGCCGCCGACGAATTTCTCAGATGAGACTCTTTCCTCGACATTGTTTTTGTTTCTTTTCATCATCACGGCCGCCTTGTTTCTGACCTCACATCTTCTTCCCTGGCGGTTTATCTTCCTGATCGGTGGCAATGCCGCCGTTATTGCGGGCCACCCGGCCGTTCAGGAATTCCTGAGTCAAGTAATGGGACAGGAGCCCAAGAAAGCTGACCCGACAAGCCCAAAATCCCCCAGCAAAGCGAAGCCCGCAGTGCCTGCTTCTCTCTCATCGGTTGGTTCATTTCTGGGGTCTCTTGCGAATATATCTCTAGATGCGTACCCAGAAGAGCGCGAAGTGGAGATCTTTGAGCTACAGTATCGATCTCTTTCCCCCTACGCGACTTCTTCCGCGTGGGAGACTGTGCTGTTCTCGCCGACACCATACGATCCGCTATCGCCATCGCGCATTGCGGGCGATCGCCCCCGAGGATGCCGGTTCTTTGAAGACGTCCAGCCGCCGCCGGGCTGGGCGTGGAAAGGGAAGAAGTGGGAACTGGACCTGGAATGCCGGGAATGGGTGATGGAGCGCATGATCACGGGCGTCGGGTTCGAGGTGCCTCCCGGCAGCAGCGATGACGAAGGCGGTAGCGCCGCTATGAACGAGGAGGTTGGCGGATGGGTGTGGGATCTACCTCCGTCGTCTACTTCTCAGGCTGGGCTCGACGACGACGAGTTCCGTCAGATGGCCTACGGCGACCTGAACCTGAGAGAGTCGCGAAGCAAGGCGGCAGCAGACCAGAAGGGAAAAGGCAAGACTAAGGGGAATCGCAACAGCCAAGGGCGTGACTGGGAGGAGAGTACCGGAGGCGCGCAGACGCAGGGAATGGGCGAGTGGCGACGCCGACGATGGGTGCGGATGGTGCATCGCGTAAGTATGCCGCCAGAGAGGGAGGCCAGCACCGATAGCGAGAGGGATTGAGGCAGTGTATTTATATGACCTAATGAATGCGTAGCATTACCCTAACAACTATACTGTGTTCTTATTTTAGAAAATAAATATATTCACTCCTAAGCATAAGTACAAACTAAGCTATGTACTCCGTACGGAAATAAGTACTACTAACTAATAATAAAAATAGAAATAGCAATAGCAATAAGAATAGCAACAACCTGCAATCTACTATCCATAATCATAATCATACATAAGTAGTGTAAAGGAGTAGCAATGTAAAGTAAAGCAACGATAATAAGAAATATTAACAATAATAAGACTTAAAAAACACAGTAATCTTAACACAGTAAGAATGATAAAGAACACTTCCCACCTGTCTCGATAGTAAGATTTTTTTTTTGCTTTTGTTTTTGTGTGTATATGCTACCAGGTTTACAGGAAGATCAGAAAGAATAGGAATAAATAAGATTAGGGAGAAGAGGAATTGTACATACATACATGCATGAATGCATGAAAAGGGGGTTTTTCTCAAGAAAAGGAAGAAAAGAAGAGAAAAGGAAGTTTAAACATTCTCCTGTTCCTGCTTCTGCAACTTTTTTTTCACTTTTCACTCATTGAATACTCATTCACACGTTGATTCATCTCATTCAAGAAAATAAAGAGAAGTTTGTATAAAGAGAAGAGAAAAGAAGAAAAAAAGAAAAAGAAAAGAAAAACCAGACCTGAAAGTAATCTATCTACAGTACACCTACATACCTTCCTCATTTCCCAATCTGGTTCCAGTCAGTCAGTTACCCACCCAGTCAATAAGTCAGTCAAAGTCGATCGTCAATCTGAAGCGTTTGTTTGGACTTCCAAGAACAATCAATCAATCAATCAATCTACAAAAAAAAAAAAGAAAAAGAAAAGGAAAAGGAAAATCGGGTGAAAAAATAACTGGATCATGATGTTAAGCAAACCCTGCAGCGAAAAGGAAAACAGCCATACACCACCCAGCCCCAACGAGGAAAATATCTGCAGCTGCAGGATCCAGACCAAAAAGCCAATGAAGATGATGATGCATATGCATGGTGGTGGCTTTGTTGCTGCTAGCTTTAGCTTTAGCTGTACTCGTAGCTCCTGTGGTTATAGATGTAGGTGTATGAGGAAGCAGTTTTGTACTGGTAACAACAGTAGTAGTAGTGGTAGTAGTGATGATGGTAGCTCTACTACTCCATGATGGGAAAATGCTGCTGCTGCTGCTGGTTGTAGCCGTGGTTGTAAGCGTAGTTATGGGAGTGGTTGTTGGGTAGGTGAAAAAGTCAGTTCCCAGTGGAGCGCTTGGTAGAGGCTCAGGCTGCAAGGAAAGAGAGCAAGATAAAAATGGCGACGACAATGGTAATGGTGAAGGAGATTCAGTATCAGTCTTGATTTGTGCGTTAGTGAACTTGTCTTGTAGGGTATACATAGTGGTAGTAGTAAGAGGAGGAGAAGAGGAGGTCTCACAAGGGAGATGACAACAGTAGATGTGAGAGTGACAGAAACAGTACTTTTTTGCTCAGGGCTACTCACATTACTTTCAGTCGTTATAGTGGGATATACCTTGCCAGTAATAATTGCTGATTCAGTTAAAGGAGATGTCTCCGCCGGAAAGTCATCCGTATCAACTGCCGGCACTGGAATGGGAACAGGAACATAGATAGTCTCAACAGAGCTGCTGGATTTGCTAGATTTGGTAGGTTCTTGTGCATCGCCCCCTGCTGAGCTATCTTTGAGAGTAGACAGTAATGACTGAGGAAGAAAGAAGGCTGTCCCGTCTAGTTCGTATGCAGTTCCGTTGAAGGTGCATACTGCGTCGCCTGCCGAGGGAGAGGATTGGTAGCCTAGATATATAAAAAAAAAGTCAGCAGGTTAGGTAACTTTCCACATGTCGTGTCCTTGTCTAGCCATCCACACAGACTAAGGTTATATCACATCATGCAGTTTATGCGGGTCATGACTTACACAGCGCCGAGGTCTTGTATCCAGAAGGAAGAACATGGGACAGCCTGAAACAAACTCCTGTCAGTACAGTCCTATTACCAATAGACAGAAGACAACAGGTCAAGAAAACTCACTGGACATCACATGAGTAGATCTTTAGAACATCCACCGCAGCGCATGACATAAGAATGTTGGTCTGCAGAGAGTGTCCACTGCAGTAGTTTTGTCCAGGCTTGCAGATCAGGTTGTTAGAGAGAGGGTCACTAGAAAAAAAAAATCGTGAGATGAGATTAGGCTTGCCAGGGATGTTAGTTAGGAATTGACATACTAGGAAATCTGTCCAGAAACAAGCTGGAGCAGTGAGATGGTCCATAGGGCAAGGAGAATGAGGGGCTTCATCATTGTGATGATAATATTAGTGATGAGAAGATAGTGATAATGGTAGGTATATTATGCTATGGATCAGAGCCCAGAGTATGAGAAGCTGTGGAAGCAGGTAGCAAGACGGTAAAAGCATTTAATGAGGTGCAAGAAATATATACGCGACTGTGGACGCGACAGGCGCCAGTCTAGACGCGCTGTTTACACATGTAAGTTGACGTGAATTTCAGACCTAGGATGATAGTGTCTGTGAAATTGGCCTCGTGACTTGGTTCAGACTGGACAACCTGATGCCAGATATACCCTATATTCAAGTGAAAAGCGTAGAACATGACTAAAGGAAAATCCTCTGTAATATCTATGATATAGCAGAAAAAAACATGCAACTTTTATAAACCCAGCCCTGCAACGCCAGTTCGCCGCGACAGTCATGCAACAACAAAAATACAAACTCAAGCAGGATGCCTCTCCTTGTAGATCCGGATTCTTCTCCGCAAATCGCCCTCGCTCTGCTGATACGGGTTCAACTTCCTATCCCACACCATGGCCTGGATATTATCCCCATGCTTCTCGATCAGCCTCTGGATCCACTCTTCCTCGCGCTTGCTCTGCTGCCGCGGTCGTCGCTTCTTGACCGCCTCCTCTTCCTGCGCGACGCGCTGCTCCAGCTCCTTCACGAAATCCGACGGCTCGGAGGAGGTTGTCTTGGTCTGCCTGCTCGAAGCACCGCCTCCCTCCTCAATCTCGGTCAGAGGATCGCCCAGCGGGTTGGAGCGCTTGCGCTTGCGCCCCGCGATCTCGATCTCGTTTTCCTCTTCCTCCTCATCGTCGCGGATGACCCGCAAGATCTTGCCCGTCTCGGGGTCGCGCTCCACGCGGACTTCTTGCGGGTCGAGTTGCAGGTTTGCTTTCGCGCTGCTGTTGATGTGCAGAGGATCGGACGTTTGCTGCGCTGCGGTGGCTGGGTCGACACCCTTGGGCTTCTCGACACCTCCGGCCGGAGCGTTCAATCGGGCTGTGAGACCGAGACGACGGTAGTTTTGCAGCAACGTCAAATTCTTGTCCCTAGTCGCAAGAAATCAGCATGAAACTTAGAAAAAGAAAAGAATGCGGTAAATTACCAGTTCTGTGCAATCAGAGGATTGCCCAACACATTGATCTTCTTGTTCCCATAGCGCAGCAGCTTGCGCTTTTTCTTGATTTTGGGCACTTTTGTCCGATTCTTCTTCTTCTGCTGTGGGCGACCCATGGTGACTGATCGCCGGGGCAGTCTCTAAGAGGGGATAGTTATAAAATAATGCACAATAGTAAATACGAATCGCTCTGCGGCTACGAAAAAATTGATTATCTCTTATCGAGTCAGGCGGAGGGCTGTTTGCATCGCTCTTGGCGTGTTTGCTGCCCCTCGGCCGCTGTCATTGGCGAATCCGATCGCCATACGGCTGACAACTCCGACGCGTCATCCCCGCTGCTGTTGTTGTGGCCATTACGGAGTATTGTCCTCTGCGCCTGACAGGGAGGACTGCTTGCAATGGCTTCAGGAACGTTTGCTTCCCTGCGCAGGCTGTCCCTGGCGTTTGTCGCGGGGCTCTTGGCCTTGTCTCTGCTTGCCGCCGCAGATATCGTTTCTGGCGACACTCACAGCGACATCTCCGTCGCCGGTCTCTCCGCCCCGCAGATTGAGGAACAGTTGCAGGTAACAAGGCGTCAATTGATGTAATTGACCAATTCACTAAGTAGACTAATTCTGATGTTCTATATTTCTCTAGGAATGCCCTCTTGTCCAAGCGTTGAACGAGCACAAGCTCGTGACGAAGCCGCCGACCACAAGTCTCGCGTCGCGCATTTTCGCCGTTCTCTTCCCTGGTAGCCCGGCCGTCAATGCGATTCTGGCGACTATATACATATCCGGTCCTCCAAGTATGTTGTCTTAATTCTGCTGTTTGAGCAGTTTGCTGATCTGCAGATTTCCTTCTGGCACTGTGCCCGCCCAACATTGACCCGTCATCGCTGTCGGTGATGGTCGCGTTCGCCGTCGGAGGACTGCTCGGAGACACCCTGTTCCACTTACTACCGGAGATCTTCCTCGGAGAGGACTCGCCCGAACGTGCTCGTTTCGTGCTCGTCGACCCGAACAAGAACCTCCTCCTGGGTCTGGGTATCATGGCGGGCTTCCTCACCTTTGTCGCCATGGACAAGACGCTGCGGATTGCGACCGGAGGCGATGGAGGACATGACCATAGCCATGGCCATGCGCATGCTCACGAGAGCGAGGCTACCGCCGCCGCCGTCGCCGCCACGGGCGCCGACACCAAGGGTGATGGGGAACTGAAGCAGCGCAAGACCAAGTCCGGCGCAGATAAGCCCAAGGACAACGACGAGAAGGAAATCAACCCGAGCGTAAAGCTCGGCGGATACCTCAACCTCATCGCTGATTTCACTCACAACATTACGGACGGGTTGGCGCTGTCCTCTTCTTTCTACGCATCTCCGACGATCGGCGCCACGACGACCGTCGCAGTTTTCTTCCACGAGATCCCGCACGAAGTGGGCGACTTTGCGCTTCTGGTGCAGTCAGGATTTTCGAAGCGCAAGGCCATGGGGGCGCAATTCGTCACCGCGATCGGAGCGTTTCTGGGAACATTTATCGGGATCGCCGTGCAGGAATTCGGCGGCAGTGGAAGCGACTCCGGCGCTTCTGCGCAATATTCAGCGGGCTTGCTGGGTACAGGTCTGAGCTGGGGGGACATGCTTCTCCCCTTCACGGCGGGGACATTCCTTTACGTCGGCACCGTGGCGGTCATCCCCGAGTTGCTGGAAACCGGCAAAGATAAGACTGCTGAGGTCAAGAAGACGCTGGTGCAGTTTGTGGCCATGGCTGTTGGCGCGGGGATCATGCTGGGGTATGTCTGTACAAAGAAGATTGATATTAAACGAACGCTGCTAACGTTTCAACGCAGGATCTCCTGGTCATGAGCAATTGACATGCGAGGATTCATCCACGAGCGATTCAACATTATTGCTCGGAGTGTTTGATGATACTACCATACCAGCGCGGGGACAAAAACAAAAAAGGGTATAGAACGATATAGTCATAAGAACAAATAGATACAAACACAAACTCTTTCTCATGTCTTTACTTTACTTTTCTTGTCTCTACAACGTAAGAAAGTAGATATCACTTGATAGATAGATAATTAGAGAAGGAAGGGGGGGGGGGGGGAACCGAACGAATTGCAATATAATGTCAGATATCAAGGCCTATTAGATAATGACTATCTGTCTATCTTCACTGGTTGGTTGGTTGGAATGTAGTAGAATTCAATTATTATGGATTTTAATCTCGATTATAAGAGACATGACAACAAGACTAGGGTGATAGATAGAAAAGAGAGAGAGAGAGAGAAAGGCATTATATTATGCTGTTCCTGCCACGCCTTTTTCTGATTTAAGTACTCTACATAGGCGATAATAATGATCGTCAACAGATGTATCTAAATAATGTATGTTTGCTAGGGAAAATACACTGACTTGCATTTATTTGTGTGCTGATTGGTCTGTTTTGCTCACTACTTGCAGGAAGCTATAGTATTCTATAGTAACTACTTATATAAGTAGGAGCTCCAGGATTCTATAGTAGCTATTTATATAGTTTTGAGATTCTTAGTATTAGAGTCTTATGTTACGCGCTGGGTCCAACCGTAGTCGTCGATACTTAACAATGGTGGTTAGGGAAGGATCAAGGAGTCTTCCTGACTCTATGTCGTTCACGAGCACGCGACGATCTAACTGATCCGGGTCTCTTCCTCGAGACAGCGGCCTACCTGGCGAAGGGCTCTTTCTCGAACGACCTCTCACAAGCAAAGGGGTCTCGCAGGGACACAATAAGGGTTCTTCAGGTGGACAGATGACAACGACTAGGTCAGAGGCAACGCCTACTAGAGCTATACCGAAGTATACCACTAGCAGTAAGAAGTCTTACTGACCCCCAAAGTAAGTATCTTAGTAACAGCAGAATAACGGAGTGAATTGAGCGCGAGTAAGGAGAAACTAGATACATGAGATTGAGCTCCCTTTTATAACTTCTTTTTGGTCCTCCATTCCCTTCCTTTTATCGGTCCCTGTTGGACCTTCTTTTCATGGTCCATACTGGACTTCCCTTCCACGGTCCTTGTTGGACTCCTCTGCTTATCTTATCAATGGACCTTCCTAAGTCACGTGACCTTGTATGCCTAATCCTGCCAATCTTGCGGGGTAGTGTTTCATCCTGTGCTGCTGTGTTGGACAGCGCTCCGTTCTGTTGGTTCGTAACATCTTATTTTTTATCCTCTGAGGGTTAGCTTAGATTTATAATAATCTATATTACTCTATCTTACTTAGGCTCTGCCTTAGTATCTTTCCTATATCTCCTCTACCTACTTAACCTTAGTCTCTGCCTTCTGCTCTATCCCCTTTACTTATCCCTATCTATAATCCCTATTACTATATATGTGTTGCTATTTGGCTATATCTTATTTAAATCCTAATTAATTTTCTTAGGTACTATTATATTATTATAGGAACAAATTATATCTATGTCTTCTACCTAGTAGAGGTTTATATTAAGATTTACTTAACTACCCTCTTAACCATCCTCTCCTATTAGATTATAGTTTGTTTAAGTCAAAATCTATTATATTATTGTCCCTTTCTACTTACTTATCTACCCTCTTAACTATCCTCTCTCTTCTGCTAGATGTGGTTTATTTTAAGCCTTTAATCCTATAGTAACATATATATATTATTCTTCTCTTTCTAGTGTTCTTTACTGCTTTATAAGCTAATTACTATCTGTCTATTTATACTATATCTGTTCTCTACTATACTATCTACTACTAATATATAACTCGCGCCCCCAACACGCCCCCCCAATTTGGGGGTATTCGTGTGATTTACGGTGTTCCTTCTAGAAAGAAAGGAAGAGAAGAGAAAAACGTACTCCGTAGCTGCGTTATGCATGCCAGTTGCGGAGCACAACCTACATGTACTGTACTGTACTGTACTGTACTGTACGGTAGCTACCTACCTACCTAGCTAGCTAACTAGTTCGTGGGATTCCTCCACCCTGCAGGCTACAGCAGAGCGGAGCAAGATGACAGATCACATGGGCAGATGACAGATGATGCCCCGAGCGTTTTTGAAACAATGCGCCTTGTCGACTTCAGGGAATCACTATCCGACCGGTTAGAAACAGGCAGGCTTGCAGGCTGCGGCCTGCGGGCCTTGAAGTAATTCGCCGAACTACAGTACATGTATGTACTATTTCTGGAGCCGCATATACAGACGTCAACGCGGGTCGGAACAGCGGCAACGAAACGCAACGCAACGGCCGATGCAAGGGACTGACTGGGTGTCTCCCTCGAAGTTTCTAGCCTGCGTAGGGGAGAAACGGAAGCAGGCAAAAAAGAGTCGTCCGACGTCAACTCTCTGACATACCACATGGCTCAACCACACGTGGCTTGACGCAGGATTCTTCCTTCTCACGGATGGAGCTGGGCAACGGCTTCATTGCTTCACTTGCCATCTGCAAAGAGAATCATTGTGTCCCGCAAGCTAGGCGAGGACCTGCAAACTGCAAACTTCTCGGCTCGGGATTGTAGAGGACATCGCGCAAATCAAAGCTAAGTCGGATCGCGTTGAGCCGTGCACAAGATTACGCTGAGCCGCAAGGTAAACTTATCGCTCACCATTTCAACAGCAGGGTAGATTTCTAATAGGCAAGCGAAAAGATCAGCTCAGGACAGCAGGACTTGCCGACTTGGTGAGGTAGATCTCCTTCCCTATGCGTAGTCTTCATGTTTACCCCTTGCTTTAGGCAGGGCGGCCATACACCCTGTCACCCGCCATCCATTCCACAAGAATTCATCATCGACGCCTGTCGAATCCAGCAACACGAAGCGCACTGCCGACAAACCTGAGTCGGACAAGAATTGGAATGGGCGTGCTCGGACGCTTGGCAGGATATGGCATGTCGACGCGCCCTTCACACACAGCTTGTTCGCTTTGGGGTCCATGGTTGGTCCAACTAGGTCGCCTAAGGCTATTGGGCGGTTGCCGACAGCTGAACTCATGAACCGGAGGGCATGGTGGCTAAGCGGTAAAAAATCATGGCGATCAATTTACTCCGTAATTCGAGGAATAGACTACGTGTGGAATGGCAGCGCATGATCCTGGCCATGCCTGTCAGTTGCGATGCCATAAGCAGCTAGCACGATGGCAATCAGTAAATTGGAAATTCCCTGCGGTGGTGTCTAAGGTCCTCATTGGCGTAGACAAGCTCCAGGGAGCTGCACAAGGCTAGCAGGCAGTCGAATTTCGAGAAAAAAAAGGAGGGGGCGAGGGTTCTTGGATAACGGAAAAGGAGTTACTGGCACATGCTCCGTAGTTCCTGTCAGCATGGCCTCCGCTGCGCCGCTGGAAAGAGTCATCGCTGATGCTGCTGCATCCTGGAATGCTGCCACATGACTAGAGCTGCGTCGACCACGAGAGAGAGAGAGAGCTTCGCTTCGAGGCCCTGCAGATCAGTCTCGCCGCCATCCAATCCTTTCGTCGTACCTGACAGCTCTGCATGGCATCATGCAAGGAGAGGTAGAACATGTCTAGCTTCACCACGAACACATGGAGACAGAGGTTATGTCGGCCAAGAAGAGACTGGGTGCATGGTGATCACGTTGAAACCACGCGTTGGCGCAAGGGATGCGAAAAAAAAGTATTCCGTACTCCGCCAAAGTAGAAATTGAAATGAGGCAGATAGCATTCAGGCCCGGCCCGCCTGAGCGCTGCAGCCGCCCGCTATGCGGGTCCTGAACCAAGTCTCCGGACCGCGATGCGTTATTAACCTCATGATCCTCAAAACGGCTGCTTATCAGGGGCTCTCGTTTCAGATCGAGGATCCCGATGGAGACTGCCCAGTACATGCCTCACCGTTGTAGAATGACTGCGTGGTGCAGTTCTGCCGGTGCAGAGTGCCCGATGCAAGGACAGAAACGCCAGCGGTTGGCTTGCTGGCGTTTCAAAGATGCAGCAGGGCCATCGCATTCGTCAGAGGTCTCCACAGCCAGTCCTTCGGGACATATTTGGACCTGACGTGAGCAGGAAATTAATAATTTAAAGTGCACATGTCAGGCGGCTATATAGAACCGGCCACCATCCATGAGTGCTTTACCGTTCAAAGTTCGATTCGTCCAGTAGTCCTTTCATCATAAAAGGCATCATAAAAAAAAAGGCTGATCATCATCGCAATTATCACCCCTCTCCAACTCCCACACCATTGATGCTGGTGCACAGCAACCAAGCAACCCGAGCGATCCGAGCATACACCAACAGCTGGGATCAGCTAGTGAGGTGAGATTCGCCAGTGGAGGTGAGATTGGCTAGCGCAAGTCTATCCAGCTGCAAGATTCCCAGGAGGGCAGATCAGGCTGGGGAGGCTTGTCAGTGTCGCTGCGGCTAGACTGGGGTATGTTGAGAGCAGCAGTCTCCCAGTAGTGACTTAAATATCTACCAGAATCCGTGGTCTGGCTTCGTTCTAACACACGGGCTTTTGCAGCACCGAGTCCTCCGTATAGAGTTTCCACTCGATCTTCACCAGACAACCGTCCGTCCATCAGTGTTCCCTCGGGACTCGAACGAATCGATCGCTCGATTGTGGTTGGTGCACTCTTTTCCTTCTTGATCTCGCATCCGTACCAGCCCTTTCCCGTCTCTCTCAGTCGCCCAGCAGAGGCAGATCGGCTTCGATGGGCACTGGAAGAGACGTTTCCCACTGCAATCACTGCGTCACCCGATGGCCACATCAGTTTTGCAGTCACATCTTGGTCTCCTGCTCCCTCCTGTCGTGGCTAGCACGCACTAGTACCGTTTCTGCCGGACCGGGCGGGCACTAACTAGGTTCCGGGCAGCGCGGGGAGACCCAGCTTGGTGGGAGAGGCAGGATTCGTGGCTCGATGACTGCATTCGTGGCATGAGGGGTGACGCATGGTCGCGGCGGAGAAAACTGCCCGATCAATGAGAGCAGAAGCTCACCTGCAGGCTTTCCCATTATGGCTCCCTCCCCTTGACCACGCTGTCGCTTGCTTGGTTGAGAAAACGTGCTCATGCGGGTGCTGACTGGTTCGAGGATCCCAGATCAAGTATATCGCTCTCCTGTTCTCTGATCAGTAACGGCAACTTGCGTGCAGTAAGTAGGTGCTTGCGGTTATTTCTTCTTTTTCCCCTTCATTTGCCCTTATGTTGTGCATCCGTGGTATTGTGGTGTTGTGGGCTTGTCCCTTGGCCGGAGTCCGGCCGGGGGATCGCGTCCACTGCAGGCCTAGCGGTACGGGACTCGTACCGCCGTCACAACAATACCAGCGCTGGCCAATCCGGGCGGCCAGCGGGCCCAGCTATGACGACATGCCGCTGTTCTGGTCTGTTTTGTTACGGTTGTCGTACGGCTGCGTGGCTTTGCGGGTCGCTGACGGCGCGGTACAGGCCCACTCTGCAGCAGCACGCCCGCCCATTGGCTGTACTGCCGTTCTGATCCGTTTCCGCTGTTATTTTCGTACAGCAGCCATACCGCATTACCACCGGCAGCGGAGAGCAGCAGCACAATATCATCATCGCAGCCCTGATGACAACCTCGCCTGCATCCTACACTTCCTCGCATTCCTCTTCTTCTTACTATCCGTCGTCCTGCAGCTCCATCTCTGCTCCCCGCACCTGTAAGTGCCCTTTCGCTTCCTCGCTCCCTCCTTCCGTTTCTGAACGCGAAGGTTGGATGGTCACGTTCCATCCTTGCCTGGACCTGCCCCAATTGGCTGTTGTTGCTCGCGAGCCAAACATCCATGGATCAGTTCATCGAGAGTTAATCTTCCCGTCCGGCTGCTGTTTTGAGCTGCGGTTTGGCGGGCTTGGTTGGTCCTTTGTTCGGCTCGTTGCATGTGCTAATCCGACTCCTTTGGCTTCCTCTCATCGACTGGCGTACCGGGGATTTTTTTTTAGTTTTGTCTTGCATTTGCCCCTCTCTTTCTTCAACTCTTTATCTGTTAATTTATTCAATAAATTGCGCCAGCATTATATATTAATGATCAGCAGATCCCGTGTCTTCGGTGTCTCCACCTCCGCGCCGGTCCCGTCAACCCCAACCTGACCGTCCTGACGAGCTCCGCGCCAGAGACCATCTGGCAAGCCTGATCAGGAAACACGGTCCCCCCACACCCGTGCTGTCCACTTCGTCCTTGCGTAAATTAACGTCGACTTCTCCTATTCCTTCGCCTCGTCTGCCTCCTTCGTCGCTCGATACTCCTCCTGCTTCCCCGACCGCCTTCGAGTCCTCCTACGTGTCGGCCTCGGGCACCCAGCCCATTCCAATTCCTCGAGCCAATTCCAATCGCTGCCTCGACGCCTTTCCTCTGACTCCGTTGACGGGCCGTTTCGATCAGTGTCATTTCTTTCCACAGGAACAGCAATCCTCGCAGCCCCGTCCCGGAGCGAGAAACCGGCGAGAAAGAAAAGAGTCGGGCCGCGCAATCCTCCTCCTCCTCCTCCTCCTCCTCCTCCTCCTCTTCGTCCTCCCGTTCCACCTCCACGAAGACAATGCAGAGCTCGCATGGACCATCCCTGACCATGTCTTCTCAGTCGGGACGTCCCCTCTCGCCAAAGCACTCGCCCAAGCCGAGCCCTTTGTACCTGGGAAACCTGCCCCGTTTCCATCCGGCCGTCTACCAGTCGCCAAACAGTTCATCCAACAACTCGTCCTCACCGCAGAGATCCCATGGTTATCGGGTGTCGTCCGGGTCCTCGCGAGATGCACTACGGCAGTATCGCGAGCTGATAGCCTCCAGTGTGACTTCTCCGCGCAGTTCCTCCCCCACCAGCTTCTCCAAGCCTTCAGCGCCGCGACTCGATCCGCTCAGAAGTCCGGGTCCCGTCACCCCGTTGACTCTCGAGGAAGCAGAGGGCTACATGGCTGCTGGATCGGCCAACAAAGACGACAATTCCTCGCAGCATCACCAAGACGAGAGACCAGCGGAACGGGATCACGAGCAACTGGTATCGTCCCAGTCCATGGAATCCAAGGGCCGGTGATGTCGGTGCTGCTTTCGCTCTCTGGCATGGATAATCTGCGTGGCTGGAGGGAGATCTATTTCCACTTGAGATCCACAAATCTCTGAGGTCTTGCTGTGCAAACCTGAGGAGCTTGCCGGTGATGGCCATGTTGCGGTCTGGTTACAAGCAACATAAGTGATTGCGCTCTCGCTGTCTCGAGCAAGTTTGTCTTCGGATTCACACCGATGACAAAATTGCATACGTCGGCGAAAGCGGTCCGTATTCTATTAATGCATATTGACCACCTACCATCGGAAAGGTGATATCGGCTCCCTTTCCAGAATTTCCTTTTTCTCCGATGTTGGTTCTCTTCAGGTCCCTATGATGTTATTTATCTTATACCCCATTGTCATTGAGACATAGCATATCTGGTTAATTGTCTTTCGAATCTTGTTGGAGTAAAATTACGTGGCATTGAACTGCACGTGTCGGTTATGGAGCTGGTCATACATTGTCAGAATGGAACTTTGTGTTTCTGCAGGCTGGCCTGAACAGTACAACTGGGTTAAGAAATCGAGAATTAATCATTGAGCGGCATAGATGGCCTTGATCAGGATAAATAGGATTTACCGTAGGCCTGTTGAGAATTGTCAGTAAAACGAAAACAAATGATATAGTTAAAGCGGCATCCGGTCAGCACGGAGTAAGCGCGGGGGACTGTCGGGGCCTTAGCTCCGCCCAGACGGTGGATCGGATTTGTCGTCGTCACGGAGCTGGACCCTCCCTCCCCGGCCCGCCGCGGCCGCAGTCGGAGATCAATAATCTGACCTGGTGGTGCAACACTTCGCTATCACTCTGTGCAATTCTTCTTGTTGTCTTTGACCTATTCTATCTGCTGTTTCCCCTTCTCTTTCTTTCTCTTTCTCAGGGGATTTTGTTCTCTTCCCGACGTCAATTGACAGATCATTGCAGCAGATCGATATCGGAGATAGCACATAAAAAGCAGATCAGAATACTAAACGTCACAAAAAGATCGATTATTTTTTTTCTCCCTCTCCCATCCTCTTGTATTATTTCATCGATGGAGAAATCGCAATAATATCTCCCTCCCTCGCAATAATAATGGCCGCCTCGACGAGCATAGAACAACCTCCGACGACTCGCACTCTCCGCGAAGGGAGCAGCAGCAGTGGTGCCGATGCCAGCAGCCATTCAACGCCATCATCAACAAAGTCCAAACAGAAACGAGATTACAAGGGGTTTGTGGCGGGTGTGTTTTCGGGGATTGCGAAATTGAGTGGTGGGTTTTTTTTTCTCTTCTTCAATCTACACTGGATGGGAAAGATGATTAACTTCTGTGCGATCATTATAGTGGGCCATCCGTACGTTTTTTGTCCCCTCCCCATTGGATTCTTCTCTTGTCGCTTCCGCCTCGTGGTCATCCATCGCGAAGTTATAATGGACGATCAGACGACCCGGCATGATATCCGTTGACCGATGGCTGATTGTATGGAGCGGGGTTGCAGGTTCGACACGGTCAAAGTTCGTCTCCAAACAACCAAGGATTCCCACTTCAAGGGACCGCTAGATTGCGTGCTACAGACGGTGCGCAAAGAGGGTGTGTCGGGGTTATACAAGGGAGCTACGCCCCCGCTGGTCGGGTGGATGGTGATGGATTCTGTGTAAGATTTACACTTGTCCAAGTATATTGCGTCTAGTCTAGTCGGCTGACCGGTCCGCTTCTTTTGCAGCATGCTGGGTTCCCTCACCCTCTATCGGCGACTGCTCCTTGAACATGTCTTTTCGAAGCCCCGCATCCGCGATGCGATTTCCTTTTCTCGAGGGCCGAAGGACCTCAACACTCTTCCGAGTTTGGGACACGGTATCGCTGGCATCATGGCCGGATCGACCGTAAGCTTCATCGCCGCTCCGGTGGAGCATATCAAGGCGCGGCTACAGATTCAGTACGCCGCGGACAAGAAACAACGACTGTACAGCGGGCCAATTGACTGCACGAGGAAGATTGTAAGCGCGATGCGATTGCTGTTGATAACCACAGTTTCGCGAGATGCGGGCTAACCAGTGACACGACAGCTGCGCACCCACGGCATCCCCGGGCTTTTCCACGGACTGTGCGCCACGCTCGTCTTCCGGTCCTTCTTCTTCTTCTGGTGGGGCTCGTACGATATCTTGTCCCGCCTGATGAGAGAGCGGACCAACATGTCGACTCCTGCCATCAACTTCTGGGCCGGAGGCATCTCGGCGCAGATCTTCTGGCTGACCTCATACCCGTCGGACGTGGTCAAGCAGCGGATCATGACCGATCCGCTGGGAGGCGCTCTGGGCGATGGCGAGAGGCGATTCCGGCGGTGGAAGGATGCTGCGATTGCTGTTGGACGCGAGGGAGGGTGGCGAGCGTACTGGCGAGGATTCCTGCCCTGTTTCTTGAGGGCATTCCCGGCAAATGCGATGGCGCTGGTTGCGTTTGAGGGCGTGATGCGATGGTTGCCATAGATTGGCTGTCACAGAAGACACGAGAGCAGTCACGTATTTCATCTTCATACCCATGTTTATAGATGTATGTAAATGAACTACGACCGTTTCCGGTGTTTTGCATTATATCATTAATGAATTATATTTCCATACTCATAGAGAATTACATTCTCACTGCCTCTATATCCTTATCCTACTGCGTGCGTCCATTTATCCTCTTTCGACGATCCGCATCCGGCAACGCTCAGCCACACCGAATCGGATCAGCCACATTTCCTGAACAGTCCACCACAGCAGCAATCCAGCGAAGGTATTCGTGATAATAATAATAATGATTATAGATATATCAGATATCTCTTTTATTTTCAGGCATATCTATGAAATAGAGCTGTGTGGATATACAGCAGGTTGGGCGTGTTGTCAGTGCTGGCCGCCGGTTATCTGGATTGGCCGGAATGCGATCCTGAGAACGGCTACGCAGATCTTGACCTCCACGTTCATAACTCTGTCCTGCGATCTCGACCGTTCCCCTCGCTGCGACCTGCTCAATCCTCTTGTTCCCTTTCCCTTCCCCTTCCCTTTTCCATTTCCCTTTCCTTTTCTCTTGCGACGGTCTTCTGCATTCCTGTTTATCGCCCCTCCGCTATGTAATTGTACGGCGGCCAATTCCTGTTGTTGCCAGCTAACCCAAGAACCGCCGCTCACCACGAGTATCCTCCACCCTCGAACTTTTTGTCTCTTCGTGCACCCTCACCTCCGGATTTTCGGCCACGATGGCCGTTGCACGCTCCCTGCGACGGACCAGTCCCATCACCCTCCTCCTGGCCGCTCTCCTCGCCTTCGGCTTCCTCTTCTTCCTGCTTACGCCCTCGGCTTCGACGTCGGTCTCGGCCCAGCAAAGACAGGAGGATGCTGCCGACCATCCTCTCTCCCCTCCGACGAAACCGTTCTTGAAAAAGCAGCCATCCAGGGCGAATGGGCAGCAGGCGCCACCACCTGTCGTGCACTACAACCTGAACGAGCTCAAGGCGACGGACAACCCGGCCGCGAATGGCGAGCGCGTGCTCATCCTGACGCCCATGGCGCGTTTCTACCAGGAATACTGGGACAATCTGGTCAAGCTGGACTATCCGCATGAGCTCATCTCGCTGGGCTTCATCCTGCCCAAGAACAAGGAAGGGAATGCCGCCACGGCGGCGCTGCAGGCCGCTGTCGCCAAGACGCAGTCGGGCCCGATCGATGACCGGTTTGCGAGCGTGACGATTCTGCGGCAGGACTTTGACCCGCCGCTCGTGTCGCAGGACGAGAAGGAGCGGCACAAGATGGAGAACCAGAAGGTCCGGCGCGAGTCGATGAGCCGGGCGCGCAACAGTCTGCTGTTCACGACTCTGGGGCCGGCCACCTCGTGGGTGCTGTGGCTGGACGCGGACATCGTGGAGACGCCCCGCACGCTGATCCAGGATCTGGCCAAACATGACAAGGCGGTGATTGTGCCGAATTGCTACCAGCGATACTACAACACGGAGAAGAAGCAGATGGACGTGCGTCCGTACGACTACAATTCGTGGCGGGACAGCGAGACGGCGCTGCAGATGGCATCCCAGATGGGGCCGGACGAGATTCTGCTAGAGGGCTATGCTGAAATGGCCACGTACCGGTCGCTGATGGCGTACATGGCGGTCGAGGGCGGCGATCCGCACCGCGAGGTGCAGCTGGACGGGGTGGGAGGCACGGCTCTGATGGTGAAAGCGGAGGTGCACCGGGACGGCGCCATGTTCCCGGCTTTCCCGTTTTATCATCTGGTTGAGACGGAGGGTTTTGCGAAGATGGCGCGGCGTTTGGGGTATACATGTTGGGGGTTGCCGAATTATTTTGTAGGTCGCCTCTTCAGACGATATATTTCAAATCATCTCCCGCAGACGATGTACCTCCTACTAACGTCGAATTTCTATCACAGGTGTACCATTATAACGAGTGATCCAACCAAAAAAGCCATTCCGTCCAAACGCTGAATACGATTTGATTGAATTTTATGGAGTTTTGTGTTGGGGGCGTTTTTCTTTTCATTTCTTTTAATTTTTTTTTACCTTCCTGCATTGTGCGCTGTGCGCGATGATCTAAGACCTAGATCAGGGCATAACTTGTCAGTTTTTTTTTCATATTATCTTATTTATAACATTGTCAGCTGTTATCATCAGTAGCAGCTAGCTTTTTATAATTTTGGTTTCGTTCACGCGTTCTTAGAGTTTTGTCTATATTATTTCATATGATTTATCTTGATCGACAGTTTATTTAGATATCTATCTACGTATCTATTTATCAGACATTTATGAGGTTCCTATTAGTTTTAAACAAGTGACAGTAACAGCATGGGTATAGAATTCTGCAATATAAATTGGCACCTAAATAGACTATGTATGTATGCGCTTTGTTTCGGACTTGTGATTGTTTAGTACAGTTCATTCTAACTGCAGTCTGCAATTTGCACTCTGCAATTTGTAGCTATCTGTCAGTACTGACGATTCCTAGGTAGTGACAATTCACCAGACTAGACTAGACTAGACTAGATAGATAGGGAATTGAATGGGATTGACCTTCTCGAGAAATAAATTGATTGATTGATTGATATGTTCGTTCGTTCGTTCGGATCGATTTCATGAATTTCAGCAATTTATCAATTTATCGAGTTCGCGGTTTATCGATCAACCGGTTGATAGGGTATATACCTTAGGTACATAGATACGAGTTCGTAAACCTTGACTACCTAACCTAGGTAGGTAGCTAAGGTATGTAAGTAGGTAGGTAAAGCAAGTTATGAAAATACCTCCACATGGACTTGTTGTGTATTTTATATCGATATTGATATTGATACCGACTGGACTGGACTGGACTGGATGGGACTTTACTCTCAGTATGGGCATGGAATGGGCATGAGCTGAGCTGAGCTGACACTCACTAAGGAGGAAAGAAAGGAGGTTAGGTCGAATTGATTCTACACCCATACTAATTACTGCATTGCTCACTTAGGTATGTATGTACATTACAGCACAGTACATGTATACCATACTATACTGTACAAGCGAGCATTAATTATGTTAATGTTAATGGTAATGTTATATATTAATAGATTGAGTATATATATCTCGCTTGTTGGGTCAGTTGGGGTCAGTTGATATTGAAGACCTGTTTCTTTTACTCAGACCTGAGGGCTAAGAGCTCAGCTATATGATTAGCATTAGCATTGGTATATGCATTACTTTAGGTAGATATGTACTGTACAGTACATACAAGGTATTTTGGAGCCTAACAGCAGATCCATTCATTCACTATGAGAAATGCTTGACGACGAGGATCGAAGGGAAAAAGGATCCTCTATCTATGTACATACATGATGGACAATCCGTACACGTGATAAACCATGGACTTCCCCATGGGACCTGCGAAAGGGATTGTTCATCTACCCAGAGCCCAGAGATACAGCGTCAGTACCACGACAAGGTAGGTAGTATGAGCACTCAGCCGGCCTGGACAGTGAGAGTGGAGGGGGATTGATTGATTGGAAATGGTTAGTTAATTGAGTATTTTTTTTACCATGATGAATACTTAATGTATAGTAATAGTATATAGTATTTATATAGGAATACAATAGAAATACGACAAAAAGAAATGGTAGAGATATGATGGTTATTTATCTAACAGCCAGTCAGTAATAAATACCCTTTTTATTTTTTTTCCTTCTTTCCATTCTAAGAAGCGTTATTCTCTGATTATTGGAAATATGTAGAAACATTAATTCTGACTCTATCGAGAAGAAATAACAAAAAAAAAAGCCAGCATTTGGTGCGCACAACCTGGGATAACCTCAATTATATTATATTATGGATTTGTTTACATTGATGGACTACTAAAGACTAGAGATATATATTTATGTAGTATAGTACTAGTACAGGTGGAATTTGACTAGATCGAGTTGTGTTGTTTCTACGTACGTATGTATGTAGGTACAGTACAGTATATACCCGGGGAAAAAAATGATAAATTCGAAATTTTAATTTAGATCGTCGTCATTATCTATCTTTACTTTTTTTTTCCCTTCAGAATGTATCGTTGTTGGTTGTGATATGTAGTTGAGGTTATGAAATACTTTTTTTTTTGCTCAGAGAGAGAGAAATATAAACTTCTAGAGGGGATATAGAGAATATACAGTACCACTGCGTCGCCGCCATGGCAGTTTTTTTTTCCCCTTTGTCAACTGTCGCGGTAAAAGGTTGTACCTTGACAGATGGGGAGTATGGATTGTCCATCCTCGGATCGCATGGTTGATCCATGGTCATCACGTGTAAGGATCATCCATATCATGTACTATACAGTACATATTTGGAGCATCCGTCGTGGATCCTCCATCAAGCTGCCTCGATAGTCAATGGTATCTCCTTTTAGTCGCTATACATCAACTTTGTCAATTGACAGTTCCTTTTGTCAGTTCCTTGAGGCTTAGCGTTTAGTAATTAGATAGAGATAAAAAAAAGTCTTATATTTCCAGAAATGTCAATCTAATGATTTTTATCGTGGACAATATAGATAGGTAGATCATGGTTGTACAGTGCAATGAATTTGGCATTTGTCGAGGAAACAAAAAAAACGTTGGGAAGAACAACTTAAGTCGATATATATTTTTTTCCCATTTAAAGGTCATTTCTCTAGAAACGGTCAGTAAAGTAGAAATTTGATGATGATAATAATGTTAAGCTTTTGAGAAGTTGTCTAGTCTACCTAGGTAGGAAGCGTGCAGTTTGATAAAAGCATCATCTGGGCTAACCCCAATCTGCAAGACAGGCATGCGCTTTGCCAGCATGTACAGGCTTTAGTTTGAAAAAAAATATTATAAAGACTTTCTCTTTTCAAAACTAAAGTTTTATAGGTTCCAACTGTGAAGTAACTTTTTGTGATAAATATCCCATATCTGCCATACTATATGGTCCTCAAACATGACATAGCAGTCGGATGACGGTTGCACCTACCAGCAGGTGAAGTCAGCTGGGAAACTTTGCATTAGCTCCGACTTTATGAGAGCATGTAGACCGCTGGGGGATGCATTGTGTAAGTTCCCATGAATCAATGTTTCCCTTGGTGGCTTCTGGAGAGGAATGCAACAGATCGCGATGAAATCTGGAGAAGTTTCACGGTTGCTTACGAGGATGTATTTTCTTTTCCGCTTGATGAATATATCAAAGGTCACTGGTTTTAATGGAGTTCTGGAAAAACTCTCCAGGCACTGCCTCAGGTGGGGTGTGGTAAACGATGAGCCAGACTGTCACAATCTGATCTGGGATCCAAAGCCCCTCATTTCTACAACTGTGGAGTTTCTCACATTTCTTTCTCTTTTACCTGTCAAGTTAACGAAATTGAATAGTTACATTTTAACCATAAACTCTCTGGGTTATCAAGCAATAGAGACAGGTGGGACAATGATATCCAGAGACCATGAAAAGCGGCTGAGTCGATTGAAGAGTAACCTAGTAAAGCATTTCCCAATATCTATCAGGGGAATACAATGCTTGCAGGATTAATAGGACCAAGGAGGATGAAGAAGTCAAGAAGAATAAAGATAGAGAGCAACAGATATCTAGACTTAAAACTCAGGAATATTTTCTCAATACCTTTTCTTGGGAGATACTGTCCTGAACACAAAAATAGCCAGGGTTATCTTCGCCTGACCTGGCAATCTGAAGTAATGATGAATAAATGAAGAAATTTTCTACAAAGGCCTTGGAATTGGAATTGAATTACATTATTCGCCCTAACCAACTCATTTCAGCCTCATCGATCAACTACTACTAGTGTACTTTGTTACTCTAGTGCCCATTTCTGTCTGCTGCCATTCTAATATTGCTGCTGCCTGACTCACCCAATGAATTGCTCCAATTGATAATAAAGCATCTAGATTAAGAAGATATCAATGCCTTCTCTTAAACTAATCGCTTGTTTTATATCTGGTCAGTCCTCCTCTCCACAAAGGTAATTTCTGAAAATGAAAGTTTAGCCTCAATGTGGTCTGCGCATCATGGACAAGAAGCAATGGTTTGCCTCTTTTTATGAAAAGGTACAGACACGACCACAAAGTTCTAACATCATATTGCACTGTACCTGTGGATTGCATATTGCGCATTTATATTGTAGGAAACAGCTCCGAATTTGACAAGAAATTGATTTTGATCCCGTTGTCATATACGGCCCTGAAAGGACATGACGCGTTGTATCATGATCTGCTATTTAGGCAGTTCTCGGGGTAGAATAGGTTGAGAACGCTGTAGTGTCCTGCCTCAGTGTAGACCTGGGTATTTCTTCAATGACACTGTCAAAATTGCTGGAACGATCTCTCCAGCACTGCCTTGAATGTCCGCTTTCTTACGCTTTGTCAGAAAAAAGTACGTCGGTTTGTATGACCCGATGGCTGTATGAGATGAATATATTAGGTGGATAAAATCCTATTTTATCATCATGACAGACCTTTTCTAGGATGAATAACTACACTTCGATCCATGCTCACCAGCAAGCTTATAATAAAGACTCTGTATTCCTGGTTGAGCAGCGTTGCGGAACTGCCATTCCACCTGCCATTTCGTCCTGCCTCTTTGGGAATGGCTGTCGCTGGCCGTTCCAGCAGTGTTGCCCTCTGCCAATCTTCCTCGCAGCGCTCATCTGCTCATTCTGCTTCTCGTGACCAGCTTGGAGAATCGAACTCGGCATGGACCCTCTCTCCTAGTCCAGTTTGCCTGCAACAATGGCGGAAGTCCCGTCTGGTGCCTACCGGGCTGCTCTTCTACCGAGTTATGGAACTTGACCAGCCTCATCAGTCGCGCTCAGACGATAGCCAACGTGTCTGAAAAGCGAGATCTGTCGCTATGAGGCAGCGCACTGAGGATGGGAGCAGCGTATATCATTCGGCCATTGCCAAGTTCGTTGAGCTCGTCCTGGGCCTGACTGCGTTCTGAACGCGTTAAGAGGGGCTTTGCTACGGTTTTTGCAACTGGAGTACGTTTATATAACACAATTTCTCTCAATACTTGAAGCAAATAAACAACACTGCTAACATTGTGGCTGTCAAGGTCGCCTGCATCGCAATATTCGACGCTAGCGATAGCCATCCACGACAATCTCGAAATTATCTCCATCATGAGCCGGAACTGCTTATCGCGACCCCGAATGCTGCCCCTTGTCCCTCATCGCCACAATCAGCGGCTCCTGACCGTATGCTACGCCAACCGCGGTACCAATGGAATCATCGGAGATAACATCCAGACGTTCAGAGAATACAAATATGAGGGAGTAGCTAATGTGGACACTTCTGCTGCTTCTGCCCTGCTACTCGTGCAGCACCAGACGTGGCGGCGTTCAAAGGAGTTGGCTGTCCTTGGAATTATCAAGGGTTGATAAACAATTATAACGGGTCATTGAGCGAGGCTATATCAGCATTTGAATTGTGATACGGTATGCATAATCACGATCTATGTGTTAGAGCAAGGGCTCGCTCTGGCAATGGATTGATCCAACAATAGAGTGCTAAAGAATGAGAAGTCATATAATTCTCTATATCGCGAAGTAATTATACAAAAAAGATTTCAGTGGATCCAGTAATATCCACAAGTCTTAAACAGAAGAAAAACCACGATTGCAGCCTTCTGAAGCTGCGTATTTGCTTTATCACAAGTGAAGGAACGACAAATACAAGATATTTCGATGGTAATCGGCCTGCTGACGATCTACCTGCTGCTCGCTCACCAACCACCCGCCGCGCCATTGGCAGAAACCTCGTCGCGCGACTCGTACTGGACATGCATCTCGTCCGTCCGGCGGATCTCGCCCAGATTGTTGTGCACCTGCGCATGCTCGTCCCCCGGCAGGATGCTCTCCTCGCTCTCGACGTTGGTGATGGACACGCTGTTGTGCTTGTTGGCGCTGGACTTCTTGCTGCGCATCTCGATCGAGTGCGAGCCCATCGGCTGGCTGCCCTTGTCGAGGCGGTTGAAGTAGCGGCTGTTGGCGCTCGACCCGATCTTCCTCTTTCCCAGCAGGAACTCGAGCAGCGGCTGCAGGGTGGGAATGCACGAGGCGATGACGACGACGTCTGCTTCGATACTGCAGGATGACACAGTCAGTGAGTGACACAGCCATGATGTGAGCAATCACAAAACGAAGAGGGATGCTTACTTCGTCCAAATGACCAACGCCCAAGTCCCATCTAAGACGCAGTTAGCTTCTGACCGATCTGGTGAATCGGAAGATACTGACAGGTATAATCATCCTTGTCGGCAAGACCCGGCAGCTGGGTGCACTTGATGATGGCCATGGCAGTGGCACTGTGAGAGAATCATGCCATTGTCAGTATCTCCCCATCTCCCAACCAACTCAGGCGGACGGACTTACCATGCACCAAGACCCAGAGCAGCGCTCAAGGCAAGCTTCTTCCTCGTCGACATGTTAAGCTTCCACAACACAGTCACCGGGTAGATGGCCAGGTAGAGATCGACAAAGGCAGACAGAGCTGCATGATGCTCGTTGGTTAATATTAGACACGCGATTTCCAGGATGACTCGACACTCACCTCCCGTGAAGATGGCATAGTCGATGAGAATCTTCACGTCCTTGCACTTGCCGGGAATTGTCACGTACCACATCGACTCGGGAGGGTCACACATGGTGAAGAGAATGATGATACAGATGACGGCAACCAGGGTGACGAAGCCGACGAGGAAAAACACGAAGATCTTGTGCAGGCGGCTGGGATTCAGGATCCGGACCAACAGGCAGGCTACGGCGATCTTGGGAATCGAGAAGGAGAGAATGCCAAAAAGAAATCCCACGGTGTTGAGCAGGATAGCCGTCTCCAGGTTATGGAGACTCAGGGTGAACGCGTGCCTGCCATAGCCCACAATCACGTTGGCTGTGGTAATGCCGAGATAGATCAAACCCAGAACCTGAATCCATCACGATCTCGCATCAGCTGAGTTGAACAACATTGAAGCGTCTGTTTCAGAGAGAAGATTCATTCGATCTCACCATCGCCACCATAATCAGCCAGTCATCTGGACCTAGGGCCTTCACTATATAGGTTCGAATGAAGATTCTGGCGATGACTATGAGGGTCGTGATCATAGTCAACGTCCACATGGTCGCCAGGATGGTTGGCCCCTGGTTGTCATGTGGGTTTTTGCCAGCAGCTGCGTCCGCCATGGTGTTGAACCTTTGACGGTGATGGTTGAAAGAGAGGGAAAAAGATGAAGGACAGCGTGCTCAGCACTTGGATGAGAAATATAGCTTAAGAGGACGTTCTCGTCTGTCGATGACCATGGGACGTATGCACTTGTACGTCCAACATTATACTGGATGCCATATACTGCGTACGGAGTAAACCATCCGACCATCTACATCTATCTAGTTAAGCGAGCTGTCAAGCATGATTGACACGGACAGGGCTGCGCTCCAGCGGGCTGTTCTCAAACCAGGGCCATCGTTGCGCCCCGACGCCTTGGTAGCAGCGCGAACGGGCGAAGATTAACGGCTGACAGGCCCGTTGTGCCAATCGGGCCCTACCAGGGCAGACATCAGAAACGACGAACTGCCAGGTCGACCAGGGGTTACCACCCGCTGAGGCATATTCACTAGCATTTCTTCAGGGCTGCGGAATACGGAGCACTCTGCAGCTGGTACGGAGAAGACTATCAGCGTCTCGATGGAGGCCGTTATACAACAAGCTCCGCCAGGCCCGACGCCAAGGAACGCCGTCTCCGCTGCCGAATTCTTCGGCCAATCGGAACCGCAGATTGGCAGCCCGCAGTGGGGGCCGCGCGGGCTTCCGCTGTCAAGATATAAGCTTCGCCCGCTCTTGTCTCGATTCGGCCGTATGCTCCAGCACCAACGCTCTGACATGATTACGGAGTGCCTGGAGTGATTGAGCCTATACAGGGGCCAAGACGGCCTATACGGTATTACTGCCTCGCCGTCGGTTCGGAGGAAGTCGCTTCAGTAGGCCTTGCGCACGAGGCACAGTACGCCGTACACGGTGAACGACGATTAAAGGCCCAGAAGCTGACTTGAATAGCACCGTTGGAGCTCTGTACACAGTACTCTGTGCAATGCAGTCTGCACATTTCTGTGCCCGACGGGCTAACAAGCCAGTCACCCACTATGCATCCTAGCGGAGCCACCTGCAAGCTAATATCCTTGATGGGATTAAAGTTCTTGTCGATGCTGGTTTGGGCATCCGGCAGATAAAGTCCAGGCAGTGACAGGACAGTGCGCCAATCGCCTTGTCTGAACTACCTCAATGTCCCCACTCGGTGGAAGTCTGTGTGAAACACATTACTCTTCAGTAATACGCGTCCACTATTATTCTTCATGCATCTCCAACGCAGCTATGCCACCCCGGCCGACCATTCGATCGACAGACAAGAGTTCATGGCGCCAACCGTTCGCTCGTCACTGCAGGGATTCCCCAAATCAACATCCGCCGTCGTTCGTCTTGCTCCATCAGGGATTCATCTAACGTAGACCGCTGTCTCATAGCACGGAATAGACTCGGTGGGAGGTTTGAGAGCCGAGGTCTGACTCACTAATATAGGACAAGGATGATGGACGAGAAGAGAGTGTGTACGGAGTACTTAAAGGACGAAGAGAACCGTGGTCCTTGTCGAACAGATAATCTGACCCCGTACGGAGTAGCAGTGTTTGAAGCCTGACTCGTGCTAAGAGGACCCAAAAATACGAACCGAGTCGGGGTCTGCAGATGGGTCCTATCAGACCATATCTGCATAACATCTGTTGAACTGTCCATGGACATCCCTAGTAATGGAAAAAAGAAAACCCTCTAAACGCACATCAGCTCTCGTTCCAACGAGAGTTCCACACCGCCGCCCCCTGAATCTGGTTATCAAGTCCCCCTGAGGGCGGTTCTGTCGTCCGAAGAGGAAATAATTTATTTATGCAGCAGGAATCCTTCCTTCTCTCTCAAAATCCACTTCTCTTCAGAACTGTTCCTGGCCACCACCCCCCCGGCCTCCCTGACCAACTACCACCACCTAATTTAATCCTTCTGCATCTCATATTCCCTTAGACAGCTAAGCTAGACCATGGCCCAGACTAACGGAGCGGCGACAAACGGGACGCCCGCTGCTCCCGTCCTGGACGAAAGCATTGCGGTGACGGCGAACGCGGCGCACGAGGTGCCTCGTCTGCTCGAGGAGGTTGCCCAGCATGGCAAGGCTTTTGCCCAGAACGACCCGCAGGCGCGGTTGAAGCTGCTGGAGTCGGCTCGTAACTTGGTCTATGCCCTCGAGACCCCCCGTGAAGCGATGATTCGGTACTGCTGGTCTCAGGTGAGTCTGCATCGATCAGTTGATGATGACTGAGTGTTGTTGCTCAGTTCTTTCTTTCAGAGCACCATCACTGCTGCAATTGAGATCGCCATCGATCTGGGTGTCTTCAAGGTGTTGGCCAAAGATGAGAAGCCCAAGTCGGCGGCTGAGCTGGCTGAGGCGACTGGCGCGGAGCCAGTCTTCCTGAGTGAGTTTCCAACGATATGCTGTTGATTTGAGAGACAGTGCTGATGCCATACCAGGCCGGATCCTGAAGCATCTGGCAGCCATGGGCGTCATCTACGAAAGAGGACCAGACGTCTACGCCGCCACCAACTTTGCAAAGACGTTGACGATCCAGAAATACGGGGACGGGTTCCCTTGCATGTAAAGTGTCACTGTCTTTGGGTAGATGCAGGTGATTGTTTCTGACACGACCCAGGACCGACTGTATCACGAACGCCATCACCCTCTTCCCCGAATGGTTGCGGAAGAATGGGTACCACGCACCGACTGAAAACACCAACACAGCCCTGCAGCTGGGTTTCAACACCGACCTCCCCTTCTTCGACTACCTGAAGACGAACCCGATCTACCCGATGCGGTTCATGAACCACATGTCTGCCTACCGCCAGGGCCGGCCCAGCTGGACGGACAAGGGCTTCTATCCGGTTGAGGAGCGGCTCGTGAACGGGCACGAGGAGGGCACGGCTCTGCTGGTCGATGTCGGCGGCAGCACAGGACACGACCTGGAGGAGTTCCGCCGTAAGCATCCCGAGGCGAAGGGCCAGCTGGTGCTGCAGGACCTGCCGGAGGTGATTGAGAACGCGAAGAAGAACCTCCACCCGTCCATCAATCCGATGGTGCACAACTTTTTCACGGAGCAGCCTGTCAAGGGTGAGCAAACACTTTTCCCTCGTGACTAGACTAGACTAGACTAGACTAGAGACTAACCTTTGCTACAGGAGCCCGCGCATACTACATGCACTCAGTCCTCCACGACTGGCCCGACGAGACATGCCAGGTGATCCTCACCAACTTAGCCAAGGCCATGACGCCCGGCTACAGCAAGATCCTGATCTTCGAGAACGTGATCCCAGACACGGACGCCGACTGGCAGACGACATCGCTAGACATCATCATGATGAGCATCTTCGCGTCGCAGGAGCGCACGGAGCGGCAGTGGCGCAAGCTGGTTGAGTCTGCTGGGCTGAAGGTGGTCAACATCTACACGGCCGGGAAGGGCGTTGAGAGTTTGATTGAGTGTGAGTTGGCCTGAGCAGCAGCTTGTGTGCGGAGGGTTATTGTATGATTCGCGCCACCAGCAAGAACTCAACTTTCTTGCAGAGAACAGAGGGCGTGGAGTATGTATGTAAAGCTAAAACCTGCAGGCAGATAGACATGATCCGATGCACAAATACGAGTACATAGTAATGAGAATAAAAGCATATTTTACTAGATCCATTCAAAGAGAAGCAGAGAACCAGTCCGTACGACCGTTGGGAGATTCGCCTAGAAATACTCCGAAGTAACCTACCGGAGAATATGCATAATGCCGGCGTTGTCACAAGCATGCCAGCAAGAAAAAAAAAGAAAAAGAAAAAAGAAACCTTGCATGTGATACATCATCCTTAAACTTCTACCCTCGTGTCTACATGTGACGCATGGTCTATGATCAGAAATTATACTGTCTATACTCCATAAATGGATATTCAATCAGAAAAGACGCAATATTAGCTGGTTGAAAGTGGTTGTCATGGCACTTCATATCTCTGTTTGAGTGGAAATATATATATCTAGCTTAACTGGATTATTATACAGGGTGCAGTATACACTTAAGCTAGGTGCTATCTGATTCGTCAAGCCTATATGTAAATCCATAATAGGTATAATATAATATATTAATGACTTTCAGGTCGAGCTCATGCATGACATGATGTCGCTGCACACGACATCAATGGTCATAATTTATATACTGCACAGTACATACATGTACGACATACGTGGCCAATCCTCCACCCATCACGTATGGAAAGTCAATCATTGAAGCATGTAATTAGACTGTCCTTTTATTACAACAAGGATTGTCCGTACTTAGCTAGTTTAAAAGGATTCTCGCTCCTCTAATATTATTATGGTAATTAATATCGTAATTAATGACATTACTGAGTATGACGTCTGGATAACTGCCGGATTTAATTGGCAAGGGAAAAAAAAAGTAAATTAATTGACAGGGGTCATTATTATTAACTTGGTTCATATTAATGTTAATACTGCGTGTACCGAGTATGGATCTGCTACCTAAGTTGAAAACTGACACAAAGTCTTTTTTTTTGGCAGTTCAAGCTTGGAATTTGATATCTTCTTCTTGTTGTTGTTTTATTTAGTATTCCCATGTAGGTATGAATGTATCAACGTCAATACAGTACCTACCTGGCGGTGAGCACCAAACAGCATCTTCGTCTGGTACCCTGTCAAGCACTGTAGTCATTAACGTATTTCCCGGCTGTTTCGATCACCCGGTTGCTCCGATCACTAGAATACCCATACAAAATGCGTTCTTTTGTACGCTCATACCACAATGTCTATATTATATCCTGGCCTTTAATTTTAAAATCAGATTATATATAGGTATAACTACTTGTAAGAGAAATATAAGGTTAATATTATATATATTGCTTTTTAGATACCTTATTTTTTTAATTTTACATAAAAATTACACTGTATTTTATGTTATTCCAGTAAATAATAGAGTAGACTACTTCTGATTAATGCTGTATGCTGTAAATACTTTATAAGTATAGTATATAAATTATCTCTTTAATATCTTTAAAGCTTGTTGAGATATGAGCGTACAAAAAAACGCATTTTGTATGGGTATTCTAGTGATCGGAGCAACCGGGTGATCGAAACAGCCGGGAAATACGTTATAAGATTAGGTATAGCGTAAGCTATTATCATACTCCGTAGACTCAGCTGGCGTACACACTAATCTAGCTAGGTAGCTACACCAATACCGAGGGAACCAAGCGTTACGGCACCAAGCAGAAAAACTCCGTACTCTGCAGAGTCTGCACAGACGATGTACCCACTAGTCTGGCCCGTCCGTCTGGAGGAGCACGGAGACGGGAATTCCGTGTGGAGCATGCCTATGGAGGATGTGTACGGAGTAGACGAGGTGCAAACGTATGTGTAGTTGTAGTTATTGTCTACCTGTTATCCTTGCCCAAATCTTTTTCGAATAATTCAGATAATATTATCCCATGATCAAAGCTGGTTAAATATATGGAGTAAGTGCACTCGCTTCCAGCAAGCTCTCCACCTCCGACGTTGCATGACAGCTGGCCTTAAGTTTAGCGAAGGCTAGAACTAGAACTATATAATTAGCTGCAGCCCCATCCCATCTGGAGTTTACGTACCAGAAACCCTGCACCTGTCACAGAGAGAAACCAGACCCCAGAGTACCTCGACTAGAATGCCTTTGGTAAAGCGCACCGTGCTAAACACACTAACGGGGTGACGTCGAGCCGGTCGAGGTCTGAGCGTGCCGGAATGCCACCTCCGTAAACCCTAATTGAGCACGATGGATTTGGATTGTGCCGTGATAATACTTAGTACTAATACTCCGTACGGAATACTAGTGTATCCCGTTCCTTGGGTTAATAATCTACCAAGGATCTAGTTACACGTCAGACGATTACTGATCAGCAACGGAAGGGCAATCCTCCGGACTCCGAGGCAGGTTTGTCAGATCCACTACGACGACACTGTTCAACTTCCAATCTGGCATATTCTTATTAGTAGTCGAATCCGGGGTGGAAACATAACTCCGGTAACCCTATGGAGCAGTCTAGTACGGAGTATTATAGAGCAGATACCTAATGGAGAATGCCGTACGGAGTACATAAAGGGAAAGTGGACAATTTAGTCTGGCCTATCCAGGAATGTGATAAACATAGTATACACACTTTGTACGTATGGAGTAATGTACAGAGTATACGAAGGACGGAGTACCGATAAGAAATTTGTAGCCGACAGTTGTGCTCTGTAGCTCTCCTCGATATTTAAGTGCCAACAGCACCTGCTGTTTGCTGAATCTTCTACTCATATACCTGCCTACATACCTATATGCCAGCACAGACGATGCAGACATGAATTTCGACTATCAAAGAACCCCTCGTCTAGAGGAACAGAGGATGGAGATGGAGATGGCCATATACAGGAGGAGGTTCGTTATAGAGAAAGCAGTGTCAATCACATTCCATCTGTCGGGTATTCACCAGTGAGCTTCCACCTTGTCTCGTATTCCGTGAGCACTAACACTACTCTGGGTGCTGGAAATCAAAGACTAGGCTTATATCCCAGAATTGCTGCCGTACTGCATGGAAATGAATTAGTATTATTAGCTGCGCACTTTTTGTAAAACATGCAATTCTCTGTACCAAGTCTACCATGGAGTCTGGACAGGTTACTATGGTCTTCAATTTCCTGTATACCATTACTTGCAGCTCTTATCGAGGGTATATGCGGAGTAATACTTTACCAGGGAACCCTGCATCTACAAACCTAGTCCTGAACAAGACCCCCGTCTAGACCTGGCCATGATGCCTGTCCACTAATTTAGGGCCTGTGTCGGTTAGCATCCCTGTACGTCGTGCAGAGTAGACAGACTACTACTGTATGTCAGGATAAGGATTTATCCGCATTAAGATTAGTATTTATTACTAAGGGATCCGTGGCGCAGGCATTGGACAAAGATGTTACAGGGAATACTCTGTAATATGCCTCCAAGTTCACTAGAGCTTATTCTGTAGTATTCTTAGTTGGCTCTGTCACGCAAACAATTAGGCAATACTTTTTGACTGATTGACTGACTAGACTGACAGACCAGAAGAGGATTGTTAGAGAAGATCAAAATCATGATACAATACCTAAGCAGACTACAAATTCAATCCCCCAAAACAAAATCCGTATCATTCCACACACTCTCTGTCTCACATAACTGGTCGCTTCATTTCATTCCCGGATCTCCCGGAACCTAGCTAGATCAGTCCTTTCTTTCGTTCAGCATGGTAATTAGTTGCCTCGGTACGCTGCTCCTGCTTGCTGCCTGCCGGTCTGCTTGCTTGCTTGATTAGACAGCCCGGCAATTCCTCATCGCAGCTAGTCAATCTATTCTAGACTAATAACTAGCGTCGCTGTAAGAAGACTCAATAGGGAAGAAAGAAGAGAATTGGAATTATTAGGGGGAGATCATGCGCGGATGATACTTAAGCCTAGACAGGGCTCATAAACCAAGAGAGCCAATCACGATATATGCATTGCTTTGTATGGAAAAAAAGGCTTGTTAGCTTCGTACTATATCCATCTCTCAACTGCAAGAGATGCTTCGCTAACGGCAAGGAAGGCTCGAGGATAAAAGCTGAAAGCTAGAGTTCAGCCTATCAATACCACAGATAATTCGCCCATCAAATTACCAACAATCTACGAGGATTCATATATTGCCAGTAAAATCCATATTAAACAAAAAAAATAAATTCAAATATGAGTCCTCAAAAATGAATGTAATGTAGGAAGTTGGTATAAGTTCCACCGATCCGAAAGTGGCGCTCAGTTTGTATACACAGTACTAAAAACATTAATTAGTTTGGCTACATACAGCATTTTTCTATATCCTTTTTTTGTGTTCTCTCTTTTTTCCATTTTTCATTTTCATTTTCTTTTTTTGGCTTAGGTGACTCTTACTTCGAAGCCTGAGCCCCCCTCCCCTCTCCCTCTCCCTTCCTTTTTTTTCTTCGGTTATGATCTTTTGTATAAAAAAAATAGTGGTATAGTTGTCTTAGTACCAAACACGAGGGATTTGTAATAGATTTAGAGTACTTTTTGTAGTAAGATGGTTCTCGATGAAAACAAAAAAAAAGGCAGTAATGCCTCAAATAAAAAAGAGGATGTTCAGATCAGTCCTCAACCGCGACGTCCTAATTAATTGTCAAGGAGTCTTAGGTAGTGGATATGATCTCACCGGTCGAGACGAAGGAGATGGATAGAAATTTATCATTCCTAGGATTTTCTTTTTGTTTAAAATAAGCCTGCTTTCTTATCTTCCTGTTCCTTCCTAATCATTTTAATTCTTCATGTCCTACTAGGACTTCCTGTCTAGTCAACATTCAGACATCCTTTCCTCTTTGCACCGAAACGGACAAGCACTGCATTCAGGACTAATAGATATTTCAGCAATCTACCCAAGGCTCCGAACAGAGGCTAGTTGAAAAAGGATATACGCTATCTGAAATAAGTATCCAATTTGTCTGCTGAGGTGTGGTGTAGTCTGATGCAATATAGATACCTTGCAACATATGTGATAATGAGACATTGTTCAAACAACAATTCAAATAATTTTTCATCCAAGTAACACCATGTAGAAAGCGAAACCAGAGTGATCACGTCCGACGTCAAATCGTGTATACTATATCTCGGTGAAGAAATAAATCAAATGCCGTCGTATGTTGTTCGATATATAGTAGGAATGTGCAGTACATCCCTGCACACGTAACCCGAACCACAACCACTATATCAGCAATATAAAGTCCCCGCTTAACGCTTCAATATGCTGAAATGACGAGTCTCGTTTTATATTCAAAACTCGACCCATGCTACTACTCAAACAAGTCAATCTCCGGCTTCCGGGACTTGAAGAGCAACACAACCGTCGGATCGACGATGTTCTCCGTCCCGATTGTCAACGTCTTGGGCCGTCCGCGATCCTTGTCGGCAAACGTCCAGTCGTACTTCATGAGCAGGTGCGCAAGCACGATCTTGATCTCGTTGGCGGCAAAGAACCGCCCGGGGCACGCGTGCTGTCCGTGGCCAAAGCCGAGATGCTCCGGACTGGTCGTCACGAATTGGTACCGATGCTCGTTCCCGGGTTCCTGGCGTTTGCGCCAGAACCGACGCCCGTCATACCTCTCCGGGTCTTCGTAGATCGAGGCGTCCGTCATGACGGGATGTGAGGAGATGGCCACCGAGGCGCCTTTGGGCAAGACCGTCCCGTCGGAGAGGGTGATGTCCTTCATTACGAGACGGTTGAGGGGGGCTGTATGCATTACTCTGTTAGACTGAACGATTTCATTTTTGGGAGATTGAATGATTCTTACTTATACCCGCCGGGTTCAATCGTTGCGTCTCTTTCATCACACTGTCGAGCAGTTTCATCTTGGTCAGCGCGCTGGCCTTCCAGCCGTTCTCTTGCTGCAGCACGGTTTTGATCTCCTCCCTCAACGGGGCGACATATTCCGGATACGCAGCGAGGTCATAGATTATGTTTGTGAGCAGCTGCGACGTGGTATGGATGGCTGCCACCGACAGACCGATCTGGCCGAGCGTTTCATCGAAAGGACGCCCGGCGGCAACCTCGCGGGCCCAGTCGAGCGCGTCTGAAGAGGAGCGTTTGTGTCCGAGAGCCTCCTCTCGCCTTCTCTGCTCGATCTCTCGCTGGATAATCCTGCGGGCGACGGTCAGATGCTTCTGCGCCCTGCGGGTTTCCGGGAGAAACCATTGCACAAAGGGACGCAGGATCGACGGCCAGAGCCGGAGGGCGCGAACAGCGCTGAAGGCGTCGAGGGCATAGTTGACCGACACGTCCAGCCATTCCTTATCGCGGCAGATCTTGTCGCCCAGGAAGACCAAGGACGAGAGACGGGCAACCATATACGGAGCGGTCTGGGCAAAGACGTACGGTTTCCATTCTGAACACAAATAAGCACAGAACTATATTAACCTCAGGCCGGGGAGCATACCTTCGGAATAAGGAAACGTTTCCCGGAGAAGCGCTGCCGTCTCCTTGGACAGTGGGAGAGTGACTTGACCTGGCAGGGATCAGAAATGCGTCCCTCTTTCAGTCGTTGGGTATCTATCTACATACCAAGCGACTGAGTGAGCTTGCCCTGGACCAGTGTCTGGAAGATGTCTTGCTGGTCGCCTTGTCCAAAGCTCGCCAGACCACGATACTTGCCATACAAGAACAACTGAAAGAGTTAGAAAACGGAATTCCCGAAAGCCATGACGGGTACCTTTTGCATCGCCTTTGTGAAGCTGACATGAGTATGGCTCTTCAGTTCGTTGACGTACTGAGGATGGAGCACCAAGAGGGGGCCAAGGGGAGTTCTGAGCTGGAACACGCGAACACCCTGCAAGAAACATATTAGTTTTTTTTTCCTTTCTACCACTAAGCTATGATCTATCATACCTGACTAAAGCCCTGGGAGATGAGCTCCCTGGCGGAGGTGAGAAAGCGATTTTTAGCCTTTCGATTCGTTATTTCCCATCGACCCTTTCCCACCAAGGGGAACCGCCGGTAGGGGAGCTCGTCTGAGATGTCATTGTACAGGGTTGCAACCAGCACGATGGCCAGCGTCGCCAGGACGCATGGCAGAAGATACGGGGACGTCGAGAAGTCTGTAAGTAGAGCTATCATATTGCTGGTGTCGGGGTAGGCAGTCTTGACGCCTCAAGATGAACGAGAGGAAACAAATTCCCCAGGTTCTAGAAGGCGAGGACACATCTTTTTACATGGAGATAATCTACACGTCCATTCTTTTGGTCGTGCGTGTAACCCAACATTTAACGCTAATTCCAGTGCAACAAAGAAATGTCAGTGACGTGTCGGCCCCCAAGGTCCGGGGTGGGCATTAGACAAAGAAGGTAAAGACACGTAAGTGATCGACAGGCTAAAATCAGCCTCATAATTCGTTCATACCTTTGGGGTATGTGTTCTTTGACTTGAAGATTTGTCCACTAGGAGTTCGAGTTTCGAGTGGAATTAATCGTTTTTATTTTTGGCGTTGGCAGATGATTTTGGGATATCAAATGTTTTGCAGAATAAATAAACAAATAAACAAATGCATAACTAAATACATAACCAAGTACGGAGTACATAACTGAATGCATAACATGCGTAACTAACTGCATAGTTAAATGCATAACTTATACATACTCCGACAGCATTACCATATTAATCTAGGTAGACGACCGATCCAATCTTATCGTGGGCATTCAGCGCATCCTATCCTTGAGACTCCAGGTTTAAAAGGGCCAACAAGAGCTGAATGAGCTGACTTGGGTCTGAATCAACTAAATGACCACGCCAGACAACAGAAAAGAAAACGCCCTCTGCCACAAAACCACACATATGGATATGCTCCGTACACATCCAAGCATTCGTTATCCATTGCACAGATAGGGCATTGGTGTAACCTCGGCATTTGGGTCCTCTGAACTTGAAACTCTCACAGGTGATACGGAGTACATGGCCGAAGCGTCCGGTCCAGAGAAGGAACCAGTGATACGAAGAATGCAGCGATATGGCTACACGAACAAATGCATCTGACAGACTCCGGGACCATATTACTGGAGTTAATGAGATGTCTCTTTCAACACCTACTTCTTCTGACTTTCAACACTTACTCCTTCTGAACATGCACAGTGGACTATCCTTAAAGTGACACCGCTTCCACAGCTCCAGCCAAGGGAAATAAGATAAGTGGCGTATAGAGAAACTTCCCGGGAGGACAACATTCCAATGATTAATTAGTGCCAGCCACTAGAACTTCTACTCTGGGAAGGCGAAGACCGTCTCATGTGGAGAATGCGTCCTGAGGCAAAGAAGACGGCATCTTCCAAGGTTCGTAGGTTGATTATAACCAGCCTATTCTCTCTATCGTGATTGTACTGTACGACTGTCTCTGATCATAGCCTTTTTTTTAAGCATGTCCACAGAGGTCTAGCTTTCCTGTAGTCAAAATTGTTGCCTACATCATCTGTTCTTACGAGTCATGGACCACGAATGTCACATCCGATAGCAACGTAGCTATGTTGGTAACCCTAACGGGAGGATATTAGGGTTTGGCTTCTACGGGCCGGCCCGAGAAAATGTCACCAATATATTCCAGAAACGGTAATCGAAGGAATACTGGTAGGATTTATGATGTTCCCATGCCATTTGCTTCACTTCGATGGTCATAAAATTCTTGCAATCGTCTCGATAACCCACTTCAAGGCTACACCCACAGATAGTCATAATTCATCTTTTTCTCGCGTACTTGCGGGCTGTGAGGATGCCCCAACTTGCTTATCCCCAGTTATTTGTGAATATTCGCGAAAACCGGCCGTCAGCGCTTTCAAATGAGCCCAGTCAGGAGCATCCTCGCCCAGTCCCCATGCAAACACACCGCCCAGATTCTTTGTCTCCATGATAGCCGGAAACTTCTTTAGAATGGCCTCCGGTGTATCCCAAGTCCAAAAAATATTCTCCTCCGAGTCCCAGAAGTAGTGCCCGCCTCCTTCGCTATCGTATTCTCCCCCAGATAAGGCCCTCTCAAAAGAGGTGGAAAGCTCCGAGGGAACTGGATCGTGCCAGGAAAAAGAACCTGATTGTCCCAGGTCAGCGCCTGTCGATGGATCTTCCATCAAGACCGTTTTGCATCCAATTGGGTTCTGATCGCATCCCCCTTCGGGGTCGGTTTTGAACCATTTCACGTAGAATGCAAACCCCAGATTGGCATTTTCTGGCGGAACTCCGTTCTCCAAGTACGCGTTTACCGCGTCCAATGATAGCTGGATGCCTGTGTGATGTTTCGTGACATTCTCCCTCCGATTCATCAAATCGTATGTCATGATATTGAAGAAATCCACCGAGGAACTGATTTCTGGGATCGTCTCTTTGGTGAAGGCGAGCATATCCCGCCGAAGACCTGGCACAGCAGCCGATATCAACTTGTCAGGGCCGAGTGCGGACCGAATTTCTGCGAGTAACTTGGTATAGGCTTCGATTTCCCAGGCTTTCTCAGAATTGGGGACTTGTTTATAATCCTCTCCATTTCCACTAGTACATGGTCAGCAAGTTTGCTGCCTGATGACATGGAAAGAAATTTACCTACCCGGGGTATTCCCAGTCTATGTCAACGCCTGAAGTGAACGGCTAATCAGCAATTGACTCAGAAGTGTCAGAGTTGTCGGCCTTACCATCTGCCCCAGTATGGTCCACCATCGCTTTGACGTTTCGCGCAAACAGCTTTCGGCTGCTCTCCGTCGCTGCTGCCTCGGAGAAGCCCTGCGTATCACCCCATCCCCCAATTGCGACCAGGATGGCAGTGCCGTTCGCAAACTTGGGGCGGACAGACTCGACTGTGGTGAAAAGCGGCCATTCAGAGACATTGGGTGCAGTGAATGTCGAAGGACGCATGAAGGCGAGAGAGACATGTTTTACGTCCGACACGAGCGAAGGCTCAGGAACGACATTATGTTGACTGGATTGTTGTTCAATGCAAGAACGGTAAAGCTCAGGTTTTCATCATTGCTCACCCTGTTAGATACATAATACACCTTTGGGCATTTGCCATGTAGGACAGCGCCAAGAGAGAGAGGGCAGGTGTGTGGAGCAACATTGGGTCTGTACAGTCATCTACCTTGCGTGAGTCAGGTGTCAATTGACTGTCCAGTGGCACTGGCCGACTACCGTTGTTGGTCCTGTAGCTGCAGCAGCACGAGTGGTGATGATGACAGAAGGTGCATTTTGGTCAATTCTATTTAAGAGGTGAGAGTAAGCAAAACAACTTTCGATCACGTGAGAATCCATATCAAGGGAGACCTCTTGTTACGAGAATTCCATTTTGAATTTTTTTTAAAGCATTATATGAAATCGACCTATCCGTATCTCCAATATCGAAATCAGAAATATTAACTAATATTCAAATATCATTTACTCTGCGTGAGCCCATGCAACAGAGGATCTTCTAGAACATGTACTTTAATTCAGACTGACTATGTTCTAAATTCAATTGCCATCATTCTCCCTCACCTCTGGCTTCAAGTAGAATGTCCTCGCCGTTTATGGACCTCGATGGCAACTCTATTCCTGGAGAGCAAATTCTTGGCTATAGCTGGTCAGGGGGGAACCCTGAGGGCTATTACTTTGTCGAAAAGCCTACCAGTTTGACTGTTTGAGTTTTTTCCTGAGATGGCCAAGGCTGAGATTGAGGCCTTTGAGAGGTAGGATTGAGTGGCTAACCGAATTACCGTATTGAGAACAGCTACCCCTGGCAAGGTGCTAGTGAAATATTTAAAAAAAGACGAGTCTAGCGAAACTATTAATTTTTCTTGTTAGCAATAATCTAGGTCACAATTGTCAGTGAGGCCTAAGGCTTTCATTTTATTTATCATACACTATCCTTGAGACCAGTTAGGCTGGTATGAATTAGGATTGAATTCGCGCTCCTCTATACAAAGGAAAAGAAATACAAGTCGATCGCCAAGGGCCGCTAATAACTGTACCAGTGCCTCTCAGCTGCAGCTCTCCGTCTAGCTATACCAGTGCCTGTCCTCCTAACTATAGCTGTGGCTGTACTGCGAGCCATGCCCGTGCCTATACCCGTACTCGCACCAAGAGCTCGCCCTGTCGTTGGTGCAGTCTGTATGGAAGACGATACATTTCTAGGGGCCGTATTTATACGAAGCAACCACCTCTTGTCACACCGACAATTCGAATCTCTAGAGATATTGACAGGGCACGCATAGAGCGTATTCTACATAGGCATGTAGACGCTATAAGAATATACAGACGTGGAGCCATTATTATTCAGCTTTACCCCAGCCTTGAACGGGTCGTTAGTGAGGGTGCTGAAGACGTCGAACATGCTCCCTTCCGGTTGTCCCACGAGGAGGAGTGCTGCCCCAATAGGCAGGTCGTTAAAAGTGTCAGGCTCGAAGGACATGACTCCGGTAGAGACGTGGACGACGTTCAGGACACGGATGAGGGTTTCAGGAGTTGTATTGTTAACAGAACGGATGCCCAGGTTGAAGGATCGGCGAGAAGGAGGAGGGGGTATCTGTAGGGAGTTGCTGCAGAAACTCTGAAGGAATAGATTAGTTAGTTTGGTGGAGGTCTCTTGCGATTGATATCAGCACCAACATGAAGGCAAAAGCTATGCTGATGAGCAGGGTGTACAAATTCAGAAGCTCCATCGTCAGAGTTTCCGGGATGGAAAACAAATCAAGTATATCGAAGATGGAGTGGTGAAAGAAGTCGACCAAGAAAATAGAGTGCAACTAGGTAAGAAGCAACCAGAGCGGAACCAGCCGTAGCTTCTTGTGTGTATATGACTGTTCTGGTAATTCGAGCTGACTAGTTTTTTTGTGATGATTTCATTCTTTGTGACTGACAGCACGATTGTCCTGAGCACCGATCCGCCAAGATATTGACTGCGTGTTATGCTTATTATCGTCATGCATTGCTCGTTGAAGCGGTTATGACTGAAATACAGGAAATCCGGGTATGACTGACCTATCTGTCGTTGACTCGGTCAGACAGTGTGTTTCCCAAAAGAAAGTAATTTAATCGTGACGAGAACTCTATCGAGCATGACCATCTCAGACGGCATTTGTGAGAGTGCCTCTTAAAAATGTAATGATATGCAGTTTCTAGACCCTGAGGCTTGCTTGAAATTATGGACCTATTCCATGGTGACTGAAGGTGATACATAGCGTGGGTCAGGAACACTAATCCTTGCAAGAGCAGACAGATAGTTCGGCAAACTATAAAAGACTATCACAATCAAAATTACTACACTGCACAAGAAACGATTTACTGCCCATTAACCTCCTTTCGCTTCTCCTTCCCCTTCTCATCAAGCGGATTCTCAACCGGCACATACGCCTCATCCAAATACCCCGTCGTAAGCGCCCCCATCAGCTGCTCCTTGACAAAACCATTGCCGAACCACGCAAGCGGATTCCCTTTCAGCTCGTCCCGCAGCTCGTACTCGTAGTCTTCCCAGCGGGGGTTGGCCATGACGCTGGAGCCGTGGAGCTGGCTGCCGGGCCAGACGGCAAGTATACGGCCGTCGGGGGCGCGTTTGTGCTTCCACCATGCGTTGCACTATATAAAGTCAATACATACTGTTCAAAGGCTTTTCTTCTAGTTGGATAGTGTGTTCTCACCGTCGCGCCAAAAACTGTCGGGGCGAAATATTGGTCTATGTACTGCCGGAAGGCGGTTACCAGGTGCGGCCTGCACGCTCCTGTCAGTGGACAGAACAGAATCACACGCTGCAAAGGGAATCTTACTTCGGAACCATACTCTTGATAAACTCCCGCTGAATCTTCTCAATAGCTTTGATCACATAGCGAACTGCGCTCTCCAGGAACGGGACATTCGAGCCCTGCGCGGCCCCGCCATTCGGTCCCAGGAAGCAGAAGTAATTCGGCATGTGAGCTGGCGCTAACGACAGGTATGCCTGAGGAAAGTCGTCCCAGAGGTCTTGGAGATTGATACCGTTCTTGCCGATGACGGGGAAATGCTGCTTGTGGACGCTGGAGTCGTTAGTATCTGGAGCTGTATATAGAGAGAGATATTGAGAGAGATGGCTACTCGTCATATCCTGTAGCGCAGATGATCATGTCCACCTCGCGCTTCTTTCCGTCTTCAGTCACGATGCCATCGTGGACGACTTCCCTGATCCGAGTCGGGATGAACGCGACGTTTTTCTCGACTAGTGCTTCCAGATACTAAGCCAGAGACGAATCAGTCAAGTACAGCAGAATATATGACAGATAACAGCCATGAGCATACCCCCGGCCCAGGTGTGAGCCTTCTGCATCCAACCGCAAAATCCGGCACGAGGGCTTCAAAAATCTCCGGCTTCTTGGCCAGTTTGGCGCGCATGTGTTCTCGACAGGCTTCAAATGCCATCTTTTCCGCGTCGGTGTTCCGGTAGAGCGCCTCCATGGGCTTGTTCAGCACGTCTTCGATGCGGCGTCGGAACTCGAGGTATGCTTTCGGGTCATTCTTGAATTTGTCGAGGTATTCAGGTGGCGTCGTTACTGGTCAATATCAGTAAACAGTTGCGACCTGACGGACTTTCAAAGACAGGGGTTAACTCCAGAAGAAAAACGACGGGTTATACCAGAACCCCCCTGCTCAGCCATACCCTCCGCACCAAAACCCACCGGCGGAATCCAATTGCGGCCCTTCATGTAGTGGTCAACCCTTTTTGCGAGCGGTTGTATCCGGGGCAGGATCTGGATCCCACTCGACCCCCCACCGATCAGGGCCACGCGTTTGCCAGACAGGTCATACGTGGGATTGTATGCGGCCGAGTGGACGAGCTTGCCTTGGAAACTGTGCAGGTTGGGAATGTTGGGCCAGCGCCAGTGGTTCAAGATGCCGGTTGCGGAGCAGACGATGTCTGCAGTGTCGATGAATTGCTGATATAGCCATTGTCAGTCACAATTATATCTATTTACATGCGTTTATTGAAAGGACATACCCCTCCAGTATCTTCATTCAGCACATCAACACACCACTTCCCCTCATCATCCTGCCACTCCGCCTTGAGAACCCGATGTCGGAACTTCATGCACCGGTAGGCATCGTATTTCGCGGCTACCTGTTTTAAGTAGGCCTGGATCTCGGCGCCGCTGGCATAGTAGCTGCTCCATTGGGTGTTGTTCTCGAAGGAGAATTGGTAGGTGTGTGAGGGGATGTCGCATGCGATTCCGGGGTAGCTGCAGAATATCAATAAGCCCAAAAAAAGCTTCCTTTTGTTGCTTTTTTTTCTCTAGGAGTTATGAGAGTTATACATACATATTCTCAAACCACGTCCCGCCAAGGTCGGCATTCTAATTTCATTTAACATTGTTCGTCAGTAACCATATTATTAAATCCCTCTAGAGCATTCCTACCTTCTCGTAAATCACCAGCTCGAGATTCCGAATCGATCGCGGAAACAGAATCCCCGCGAGAATGCCGGACATGCCTGCGCCAAAGACTATCACTTTGATGGGTCGAGGCTCGTTGATTGGTCTTGTTGAGAGATCGGTTGGGTCGGTATTGTCGAAGACGCCCATGTTTGTTGACAAAGGGAACATTTCTTCTCATACACTAGGAGTGTTGTTTACTTGGACCATAGGAAGGAAAACGGTTCAGGCTCTTAGGAAATATAAAGAAACAGAGAAAGAAGAAACCGGATTCCCATCGCTGCCAATGCCGTTCTTAAAGCATCAAGTCAAGACATCGACCCATCCATCCACCATCGCATGTGCTGGGTTAGTCGACATTAGAATTATTATGATTTGCCTACATATCGTGCCCATCAACCGACGCGGATGTCTCGTCTCGACGTCCAATCCTTAAACACGCTCATATACTAAATACTGCATGTATGTGACTACACGGAGAGGAGAGACAATGGTGTAGGCTTGACAATACGGAGTAGGACATAGTGATAGTGACAGGTAAGATGCAGATGTCTCTGCAGTCTGGACAGGGGTTAAATCTAGGGCATGCAGCTAGGGTGGGACGGCACGTCCCGATACATGGATCATGGATCATGATCATGGATGGGGTAAAGAGGTGTCCGTCTCGCTGTCTTTACGTACAAGGGGTTCCTGCTAACTATCGCAGGAGAGAAACGATCAACAATTGTATTCAAATTATGTACTGTACTTTATGTATTTCATAAGTATATGTAATAAATTATAGTCGATTCATGGACGCATGCAACTAACTTTGTATTCGATCTTGCAAGATATTTCCTCAGAGGGTACGTGATTGAGAGTTGAGAAATTTAAGCCTTCACCTCCGCACCATTCTCATCGCCACTCTTCTCAGGCTCTTGAGCAGACGTAGTCTGGCTATCAACCATCCCCTCCAGCGGATCAACCTCCGTGTCCGTCTTACGATAGATCTGATACGGCACATGGTCGGTGAGATAGCGATCAAAATCGCGCGAACAGGCAGCCGCGATGATCGACACGCAGCCCAGCGCGACGGCGAAGTAGTACACGTACGAGTACGCCGCCGCGTAGCTGTTGGCCACGGCGTCCGTCACGACAGGGAGCATGTCGTGTGTCATCCCCGGCACGGCCTCGATTGCCTGCGGACTGCCTGTCGCGACGGCCTGGAGAAGGGCTGAGATAGATGACTGCGGAAGTCCGGCTGACAGTGCCGCAGGGACGAGCTTCGACTGCAGTTCTCCGGGGACTTTGTTCGTGTAGACGGCGACGAAGGCGGCAGTGAAGATCGACCCGAAGATTGTCCGCGCTGATGCAACGACCGCTGTTGCCGCACGATTTGAAACACGCTGCCCAGCAGCAGAATGCCCGTCCAGATGCCGAATGCGGCCGTCGACGACATCCACGACGTCTGCTCCCAGCCGCTGATCGTCGACCCGAAGATATACGTGATCTGCTGCGGGTACATGATGAAGAGCGCGATGTTCATCACGCCCATGACGGACTCGATGACGGTCAGACACGCGAAGCCGCGCAGGTCGCGGAACAGGCGCATGTGGATGATTGGCCGCGAGACATCGCCGAAGCACTCGTACAGCACGAAAAGGACACAGGTTGCCGCGAGGGAAATCAGCAGCCCCAGGATCTTGGGCGAGTTCCACGGGGCAGGCGAGCCGCCCCAGGACACGCCTAGCAGGAAGAGCGCCAGCCCGGCGGTGAGCAGAAACAGGCCGATGAAGTCGATCTGCTTGATCTCATCGCGCTTGCGGGTCTTTTTGCCATGAAGCTGGATGAATGAGGGAGGGTGGTAGAAGATGAACAGGATGATCGTCGAGACGACTGGCTGACTCAGAACTGCATTATTTTTCTTTTTGGTCTTATGGCGACTCACGTACCGACGGTGATTATATAGATGTAGAAGATCCAGCGCCAATTGGCATACACATTTAGTCTCTGGCCAATGTACGCCCCGAAGCCGGTGGACACGATGTTGGGCATGACCACGCACAACGTGCCGAGGAACTTGGTCTTGTTGCTCATGAGCTCGCCGGTCAGCAGGGCATAGGCCGTCGGCGGACCGGACGCCAGACCGAGCAGGACCTGTCCCCCGATCAGGGTGTTCATCGTCTGCGCCGTGCAGGCGACAATGGCGCCGACGATACCCAGCAGGTTGGCTCTGAGCAGGAAGTTTCGCCGGCCAAAGCAATCCGACAGGCGCCCGAACACCAGCATGCTGATCGCCTGGCCGACGTTCCAGACGGTCGAGAACAGACTCGAGTTCTCGCTGGGGCCGATGTCCGCGTTGATGCCCGTCACCGCGGCCGCCGACGCCTCGAAGGCCAGGTACGTGCCGACCAGCGTCACGCCGATGCCGACGAAGCTGCCGACGACGCGGGCGCTGCGATAGTAGCCGGTCGGTAGTTCGTCGAACTTGGAGGCGAGGGCCTCCGCGCGCAGCTTGTCGGCATCTTCCTGGGTGAGGGTGTGAGCGTCGGGCGGTGCCATGTTGGTTGACTCGAGCGTTGTGGATGAAGAGAATTCAGCGTGCAGGTATTTATGGCCGGCCTGGCAGCACGATTCTTGTGCAAGCAAGCAGCTAGCTATCTAGCTATCTAGCTACCTAGCTAACTGCGGTTCGCCATGAAGCTGCCACTAAAAGCGCTAATGGAAGCTAAGAGCAGCTTGGGGGATTCTGGGTTCGCAGGATAAGCCGACCAACTGGACTGGAACGCGGATTTGCATGACTGCCAATGGACGTTTCTCATCCTGTATTTCTGTGCGAACCATTAGATAGCGCTTTTCATGACAGGGAGTCAGACTTATCAGAGCACAGTTTGTGCGACATGACTCGATAACTGACTGCTGGTTAGGGCTACTGCCCAATGCGGCTAGGGTTATGCAGCTGCTGTGCCGCAAGCAGACCAGCAGAGATCGCCATGTCGCTAGTCACATCGCGTCCTGCAGTGTGCTCTACGGAGCAGGAACTGCATGTTAGGTCGCGTCCATCGTCAAGATCCCTGCAATGGATAGACAGCAGCGGGGGTAACTGACTCGGACGTGGGCATCATCCCTCTTGTCACTGCAGAGTAAGTCGCAGTTGTAGTGGTATATGTATGGCAGCTATCTTCTGGTATATTACAGAAACATCTTCATCAGCATGTCAGCACCTGCCACTCCCTCGCAACGACTGTCCGGCCGCGTCGCCATTGTCACCGGATCCTCGCGAGGCATCGGCCGCGGCATCTGTCTGTAATTCCACCAAGAAGGCGCTTTTCTAGTCTGTGCCGATCTGAAGGCCGCCGGACTCGCGCCAGACAAGACGCCAACCCACGAGCTGATCAACCAGCAGAACGGAAAGGCTATCTTCGTGCAGGTCGACGTGGGCGACGCGAGGCAGGTCGAGGCGCTGGTCCAGCGAGCAGTGGAGGAGTATGGCCGGGTGGATTTGTAATGAACGATGGTTCTACACTTCTCATCCCAATTCCTATAGAAACTGACCTTGCAGCTGGGTCAACGACGCTGGGATCTGCGTCGAGTCCGGCGACGCGCACCCGATCGACGAGGCATCCGAGGACGTGCTCGCTCGTTAGCGATTTACACAGCTACGAAAGGGGCCGTCGCTTCGTTGACAAGGACCGTCGCCCTAGACGCTGCTCCCTATCGTGTTCACTGCAACGTCATCTGTCCGGGGTGTATGTGCCTGTTTTTCCCAGAAATGTATGATAATGCTTTCTTGTATCTGACGACATGCATAGTCACGCAAACGTCCATGCTCGACAGAGCCTTCGAAGGTGTCTTCGAATCCAACAAAGCCACGCTGGCCCACACGATCCCATTAAGCAGGTTTGGAGAACCGCGGGATATCGCCCGCGCGGCGGTGTTTTTGGCTTGTGAGGACTCCAGCTGGGTTACTGGGGTCGTGATGCCGGTGGATGGGGGCTTACTGCTCAGTAGGATGGGAGAAAGGAAAGATAATCAGTGTAGTGACGAGATAAGGCATGATTATGCTTATGCAGTTTATCATATCTACTCCGTACTCTGTAAATACTGTGGACTACTGTAGTTAGCTTGCTAATTCCATCTCAACGGCAAAGTCAGAATACTCAATACAGTATCCAAGCATGATTGTATTAGATCCGCTCACATATAATTAGGTGTCTGGTAGAGTATTATCCGGTAGGGACTGGATACGCACATACGATGCAAAAATCGGGCAGTCCTACTCCTGCATTATTAACTGTGTTGATTGCATTGATCAAAAAAATGATAATATTATCGAGGAAATGATAATGGTTGTTCTTTTGGCAGAAGACAAGAGACTAATCAAATTGTGACGTATGTAGTTAAGAGTTGGAAAGAGTTTTCTAATATTCACATTATTTTCCTTTTCTTTTTTCTCCCCCACTTTCTTCCTTTCTTCGTTTTTTGTTTTTTTTTTCTTTCTGCTTTTTTTCTCTTTGAAACTAGACAGGGGTGTAGTGTCTACCTCCTGAACTTCACCCTAGCAGGATGTCATACAAATATTCATCCATCACCGAAGATCTATCTACGTATAAATTCCTGCGTAAACCGGTATCGAGAGTAAGACTGCAGATAGAAAGGCTTTAAGGCCTTACCCAAGGCAATCGTCTACTGGAAAAGAGAGACGATATCTCCCTCTAAAAGTGATAAGAAAGGATCTAAAGAATGACATAGCATAGTATTGTATGTACATTTGCATATGTATTACTAGCTTTCATAGAATCACTCACAATAGCACTGTTCTGATCTGTTTGTATAATAAATCCTACTTCCATAATATCAGCGGACAGTAAACTGAGTATATGACAATAAATACTAGTCTAGATACTTGATTAAATCCCACATCTACTCCCGAAACGGACCATGACACGCCTCGTAAATGCTTAGTCCTCAACGCCAGCATGCTCATAACACCATACCATACCACACGCCATGCTATCGTATCGAATCTACTCCAGCTCTACCGGCGACCTCTGCTGACCGTCAGCCAATTCCGGCGGATCCCATTGCCCGGGGAGTTCCAGGGGCGGTGCAGGATGATATTGCACTTCCGAGTAGGGAGGAAGAAGGCCTTTGAAGGTGTCCATGGTCCCTTGATTATTGTTATTGTTATTGTTAGTGGTGGTTGGTTCTGCCCGTTTTCGTCGAAGCAAAAGGACGGTCCATAGTAATGCGATCAGCTCGATGATCCCTAGGGAAACGCCCACGCCGATTCCTGCCTTGTCGCCTGTCGAGAGATTGTCTGAGGGACGGACAGAAGAAGAAGAAGATGTTTGTACGGCAGCGGAGTGGATAGCAGACGATGTGGTAAAGACAGTTGAGCTGGTAGCAGAGCCGGTTGATGCTAGTGAAGTTGCACTCGATGTCGTTGTCGTTGGACTCGCGACATTCCACCCCACGACCGCAATTGCTCCCACGGTCGAAGACGACGTCAACGTCGTCGTCACGATCGTCCATGCTGTGGACTCCGTTGCCGGAGCAGAAGCATACGTCAATGTCATCCCGGGTAGCACCGTGGACAAGCAGTCCCCTTCAACTTGGCCAGTCTGTCCATTGGCGAGGTAATAGCCTCTATTTCATCGGTAGGTCAGCACTGGCAATGGATGGCATTTCAGAGTCGTACTGTACTTACGACGGACAGCACATCGCCAGCGTGCTGGAATGGTCCCTGGTAGACGTAACCACGGTCGAAAACCCCTCAGGACAGGTCAGAGGCAGGATGTTGACGGCCGTATGGCCTGATTGATCGCCGCCTCCCAGCAGCCCCTGCTCCCACCATGTCGTCACGGCCGGAGGCTGGCAGATGACTCTGTGGTCGATGTCGAGGCCATAGCCAGGATCGAAGGCTACCAGGCTGGGCCCGTCGAGACGAAAGGAGTCGGAGCAGCCGGCCGATGCAGTCCAGACGGTTGTCAGCGGTATCCAGGACGTGACCACGCCGGAGGTGGTCTCTGCTGGGTAGACGGACATCGAGGGAGGAATGCGTCGCAGCCTGCCAGCTAGGTCCAGGCAAGAAGAAACAATGATAACAATATGAGGAGATATTGTCTGGCGGCTATTGTTTATCAATCGCACCAGGGGCCTTTCCAGCCAAGTCAAGCCTATATGTTCCTCGACTAACCTCTTGAGTTATGCTGTCCTTCGATCCAGTGTGACCGCCCAACTAGCGCGGTGTGCTGCGCCGCAAGCCCAACTTGGCGTGTTACCCTTCAATTGAAGGACCTTTCTTGCTGTCTTCAGTGAGTTGCTGGAAGATATTTCTAGAATAATTAGCAGAAAATGTCTTCTGACCGGGCAGCGAGGGCAGGCTCCCAGCGCAAGAGGCCTCGCACAGCACGACGGGCGTCTCGCTTCTCGTCGCCATCCTTCACGATCAAAGCATTTGTGGCCGGTGCTGCTGCTGTAGTGCTGGGATTGATTCTCTGGATCAGGGATTCTCCGGGCCATTACACGAGAACCATCGATTGGGACGACCGCAGGTGAAGGAATCCTTTATCACCAGTTGGGATTCCTACGCCAAATACGCATGGGGTTCGTGAATTGATTCTCACAAAAACATGCTCAGGCTCAGTAATGGTTGCAGGGCAAGATCGCTTCCATCTATTGACCAAGACAGGCTCGCAGATGAGCCCGTCCGGCCTCGGATGGATGATCGTCGACAGCCTCGACACGCTGATGATCATGAACCTGACGACGCGGCTGGCCGAGGCACGCAAATGGATCCATCGCCGGCTGACCTACGACCAGGACCAGGACGTCAACACGTTCGAGATGACCATCCGCATGCTGGGCGGGTTTCTGTCGGCGCACTACCTCTCGTCCCAGGTGCTGCCCGACGTCTCGTCGCGCCGGGACCACGTCTATCTGGCCAAGGCCGTCGACCTCGCCGACCGACTGCTGGGCGCGTACGAGTCGGCCTCGGGAATCCCCTACGCGAGCGTCAATCTGCGGACGAGGCAGGGTATCCCGTCGCATGCCGACGGCGGCGCGTCGTCGACTGCCGAAGCCAGCACCGTGCAGATGGAGATGAAGTACCTCGACCATCTGACGGGTAAGGAGGAGTACTGGCGCAAAGCAGAAAAGGTCATGCAGATCCTCGACGACAACGGCATGGAGGGCGGCCTTCTGCCGATCTTCGTCGACTCGCAGGCAGGCCGATTCACGACGCGAGAGATCCGTCTGGGGAGTCGTGGCGATTCATATTACGGTGCGTCCATGCAAAATGTTTTCTATACGTCAGTTAATAGTCAGTTATATGCTGACCTCTGTAGAGTACCTGATCAAGCAGTATCTGCAGACGTCCGGCCAAGAGCCCGTCTACCGAGAGATGTGGGCTGAAGCACTCGCCGGAATCCAGAAGCATCTGATCACAACGACGAAACACTCGCAACTGACGTTCGTGGCGGAACTGCCCGACGGCATTGGCGGCAGGTTATCTCCCAAGATGGACCATCTCGTTTGCTTTCTTCCAGGCTCGATCGCCTTCGGAGCGACAGACGGGCTGACCGAAGCTGAGGCACGATAGACACCCGGCTGGGGCGCTGAACAGGAGCAGCAGATGCAGCTCGCGAGAGAGCTGATGAAGACGTGCTGGGGCATGTCCAAGTGACTGCAAGCGGCTGGCACCGGAAATCGCCTGGTTCGAGGCGGACGACGCCGCGCTGCAGCCTGCGCCAGGAGCGTCTGCGTCGGGTCTTCCCGCTAGCAGAAACTCCCCAGCGAGCTGGAAGAAAGACTACATCGTCAAGCCGCTGGACGCACATAACCTGCTGCGCCCAGAGACGGTGGAAAGCCAGTTCCTGATGTGGCGGGTGACCAACGACCCCATCTATCGACAATGGGGGTGGGAGATCTTCCAGGCGTTTCAGAAACATACTATCCTGGACGACGGCGAGGGATATACGTCTCTCGACGACGTTAACGGGGTGCCTCCGACGAGGCGCGATAACATGGAGAGTTTTGGCTGGTAGGCCCGGCCCCTACCCCTGGAAAATAAAACACATGTCATAAACTGACTGATAAAACAGGCGGAGACGTTAAAGTATTTGTATCTGCTGTTCTCGCCGACGGATTTCCTCCCCATCAATCAGGTTGTCTTTAGCACTGAAGCGCATGTTTTCCCTCGCATCCAGCCGAAGAAGTTTCGGACGGGGTGGGAACGGAGGCGCAGGTAGAGTTGGCACGGAGATCTCCGCTGATTGAATGTCTGATACATCTTACAGCTTAACTGAAAGAGTAATAGATCTGGATTTGAGTGAAGTCCTGATTTGGGGCCTGTCTTACATGATTCTAGCTGGAACGTATGATCACTTGCCTGGAGTTCTGCAGATACACTAGGACAGAACGAAGTCTTCTAGATCCAGCTATTTTTACTGATGAGTGTTTTAAACTAAAAAAAAAAAGTTGCCTTTCTGAATTATGTGCTGTCATGAGACATATATCAATAAGAACTAGGGGAATCGTATGAGAGCAGCAGGCTAGCAGCCTAAGGGAATAGTTAAGATAGACGTTTTGTACAGAATAGATAGATGGCGATAATTTATTTTATTTTTTTTGTTTTTAGATTGGATATAGTCTGCAAGATTTGTATTCTGTCTTTAGTTGAATTATTGCTCATTCCTGTAATGATTCCTTGCTTTTGTATCTGCATGGATTCTACTACAAGATAGACTGGGCATAATACTGGTTTTGTTGATACTATACTAAAAAGATAATCTTTTTTTATTTACGACGGTGCAATTATATTTAGTCTAACTATATAGTCAAGCAGTGATTTTCCCTTCGTTCCTTCGTTCTTTTCTTTCTCCTTTTGAAACCTATAAGATATTAATCACTTATACCTAGCTTTAAACAAAATATTATCTTTGTCAAGCTGTAAATAGTAAATACAAGCAATGCTGTCCTGAACTCGGAATAAAAAATACCTCCCTTTTTATATTCCTGTCTAGTCAAATCACATGATCAACTCAGTGAAGAAAAAGATGAAGCTATTGACAGACACTGAATGAAGACTGGCATATTCCAGCGTTTTGGCTCAGCGTAGCAACTCGCTTAATGCACGGGCCGCCGGGAGCTGTGCGGCAATCCAAGCTTTTTATTTCGGCCCCTCCACCGACTTTTTTTTCTTTTAGTTTCCCTTTTCGATCGATACACCACTCTGCTGGAATACATCTCTGTCGGCAGAGTATCGATTTCTCTATATAAACACTCAATTGCCTTATGTATGCAGTATATACTGGATTGCATCACTTGTATGTGGGGTAATAGTAGGAGTTATTTTTTTTTCCCTTTTGGCCCCTCACAGGTATCTATGTGCATTGATAACTTTCTTATTTAATAATAATAGCTTCAGACAGCCTGCCAAGTTCTGTGGCAGCAGATGCCAACTTTATCATGCATGATCGTCTTCCTGACGGCGGTTACGACCGGCTATCCTGGGTCTTTCTTCTCTTCCTTTCGCCCTGATTCTTTGCCTGATTTTCGGTCTCGCGCCAGCCAGCAACGAGATGATGATAAGAGGGGCACTACGACTCTGCATGCCGCAGCCGGCGAATTTTATTTGCAACGCAGCCCACGCTTAGACCGCTGGTGGCTCGCAGTGGGGCATTCGTCCGGACCAGATATATACTCATCAATCTACCCTGGTCTGGTGCTGCAATGCAGGTATTTCCTGCAGGAAAAAAAACAGACCATACATGCATTCTCTGTGATCATCTCTCACTGTCGTCTTTCTAATGACTCAGACGCCCCCCTATGGCCGTCGTCTGCTGCCCCAGGTCGTCGACGAGATCGCCGCTTCCGATCCCCGTCGTGTCTGGGCTGCCATCCCCCGCGACCCGGACGATCTGACAGCCGGATATGTCGACCTGACGTACGCGCAATACGCCAATGCCATCAATCGCGCCGCCTGGTGGTTGGAGGACCGCCTGGGCGGGAAGAGCTCGTCCTTTGAGCCGCTGGCGTATGCGGGCCCGTCGGATATCAGATACACCGTCTTTGCCCTGGCGGCCATGAAGGCGGGATATCAGGTTGTCGAAAATACACCTGTTCGATTACTGTCATGCTGACTGACGCGACTGCTGCAGATGATCTTCCCCTCACCCCGCAACAGCAACGAAGCCCACTACGCCGTCCTCAAGGCCGCCGGCTGTTCCAAGTTCCTCCACGCCACGACGACAGCGGCCCTCGCTCAGAGCCTCAAAGACGGATGGCCGCACGCAGAGGGCACCTCAGGCGAATTGCTCACGCTTCAGGTCCCCGAGTACCAGGAATTTCTCGACGAGACGCCCGCGCCGCATTATCCGTATGAAAAGACGTTTGACGAAGCGAAGAACGACCCTTTTCTGATTCTACATACGTCTGGGACTACTGGTGTGTTCTTTTTACGACCTCCTTTTTTTTTTCGTCTGCGGCTTACGACTGACTTTCCAGGCCTACCAAAACCAATCTTTTTAACAAACGGCTACTGTGCCCATGAGGACCTGCTACGCTTCTTCCCCAAGATCGACGGCAGAGGCATCATCACCAACCTGCCCGCCGAGTCGCGATGCTTCCTGGCAATGAATCTCTTCCATGTGCGTTGTCAGCCTTGAACGGGTCCGGACGTCCCACTAACGACATGTCAGGCCGGTGGTGTGCAAGTCTCGCTTCTCAAAGGCATTTTCCTCGGCGTGATTATTGTCTTCCCTCCGCCGGAGAAAGTACTGAATGCCGACGACGTCAACGCCGGTATCATCCACGGGAACTGCGACGGCTGCGTGCTGCCGCCGTCCCTGGTCGAGGACATGTGCGATGTGCCCGAGTTCCTCGACACGCTGGCCCGCATGAAATACATCGTCTTTGGCTCCGCGCCGCTGTCCAAGGCCAGCGGCGATCTGCTGCACCGCCGCAACCCCAACGGCTTCCACTGGATGGGCCAGACCGAGACGGAGCTGCTGCCCCTGGTGCAGCTCGAGAACCCGGAGGAGGACTGGCAGTATTTCCACTTCCACCCGTGGACCGGCGCCGAGCTGCGGCCCATCGGCGACAGCGAGGACCTGCACGAGCTGTTCATCGTGCGCATGAAGGACCCGCCGCTGCCGCACCTGCAGCCCGTGTTCGAGAACTTCCCAGACCTCCAGGAGCACTCCCTCAAGGACCTGTTCTCGCGGCATCCGACGAAGCCGTACCTGTGGCGGCACCGCGGCCGCATCGATGACGTCCTGGTGCTGTCCAACGGCGAGAAACTGAACCCGGTCTCGATCGAGGGCCTCATCACCAAGAACGACCCGCGCGTCACCGGGGCGCTGGTCGTCGGCGAAGGACGATTCCAGCCGGGCCTGCTGCTCGAGCTCCGGGGCGCTGATGTGCCCACGACCGAGGAGGGCCGCAGAAAGCTCATCGACGAGATCTGGCCGGTCGTCGAGCAGGCGAACAAGACCAGTCCGGCATACGGGCAGATCTCCAAATCGCACATCATCTTCGCGTCCCCGGAGAAGCCGTTCCAGAGAACGCCCAAGAACACCATCAAGCGCAAAGTCGTCGTCAAGGAGTACGCCGACGAGATCGCCGCCATGTACGCCGCGGCCGCACAGGGCGTGGCCGCCGATATCCCCCCGGCGGACGTGCACTCGCTGGACTCGCTGCAGGAATACGCACGGCGGCTGGTGGCCAAGGTCGCAGGCAAGCCAGCGCCGGATGACGACGCTGACATCTTTGCGCTGGGCGTCGACTCGCTGCAGGTGGTGCAGATGGTGCAGGCCATCAAGGCGCTGCTGCGCAACCAGGGCGTTGCCTGCGACGACAGGGCCGTCAGCCCGCGACTCATCTATCGCAATCCCACCGTGCGGCTGCTGGGAGCTGCAATTTTTGCCATCGCCTCGCCCGACGCCTCTATTGTCTCTCAGGATACTCGCGCGGCGACGCTGCAGCGCATCCTCGACCGCTGGACCAAGGACCTCCCAACGCCGGACACCCTGCCGGCCGTCGGGCCAGAACCAGAGACCTGGACGGTGGTCCTGACCGGGTCCACCGGTTCGCTGGGCTCGTACCTGCTGGACGCGCTGCTGGGCAACCCGCGCGTGGGCAAAGTCATCTGTCTGAACCGATCCTCCGGCGGCGCAGACCGGCAGCTGGCCGTCTGCGAGGCCCGGGGCCTGCGGACGTCCCAGCTGGAGGAAGGCATCGCCTCGCGCGTCGAGTTCCTGCAGAGTGACGACCTGTCTGCGCCGCAGCTGGGCCTGGCGTCGGCGACGGACTACGAGCGCTTGCTCACGACGGTCACGCACGTCATTCACAACGCCTGGCCGGTCAACTTCAATCTGTCAGTCGAGTCGTTCGACCGGCACATCGGCGGCGTGCGCCGGCTGGTCGAGCTGAGCGCGGCGTCTGCCCACCGCGCGTCCATCTTTTACGTGTCCAGCATCTCGTCCGTCGCCGGCTGGAGAGGCAGCACGACCGCGCCGGAGGAGATCCTGCACGACCACTCCGCGCCGGAGGCCATGGGCTACGGCGAGTCCAAGTACCTGTCAGAGCGGCTGCTGGACGCTGCTGCAGCTGCGTCCGAGGGCCAGATCCCCGCCAGCATCCTCCGCGTCGGGCAGATCGCAGGGCCGATTGGGCTGCGCAACAACTCTCTGTCGTCGTCCTGGCCCGACGCGGACGGCGATCTGCCGGCGGCAGGCAAGTGGAACGAGCAGGAGTGGCTGCCCAGCCTGGTGCGGAGCTCGGCGACGCTGCGCATGCTGCCGACGACGCTGGGCACGATGGACGCGGTGGAATGGGTGCCAGTCGACGTGATGGCGCGGGTGATCGCGGTCGATCTGCTGTTGTCGCCACGCGAGAAGCGGGCCTCGGCGGCGGTGTACAACCTCACCAACCCGGCCGAGACCAGCTGGTCGACCGCCCTGCTGCCGGTGGTGTGGGAGGGTCTGTCGGGGACGATCGCCTCGGAGATCACCCTGCGCGACCTGCCCTCGTGGATCGCCGCGGTGCGGGCTGGCCCAGCAGCCGACGCCGGCAACCCGGCGCTCAAGATTATCGAGTTCTACGAGAACCTCACGCGCGGCGACCGGCAGCAGTATGCGACGGCGCAGGCGACGGCGGCGAGCCCGACGCTGCGGGCCTTGGGGCCGGTGAGGACGGGCTGGATGAGGGGGTGGATGAAGCAGTGGGGTTTTGCCAGGTAATACAGAATTAGCATATACGGAATAACATCGCTATCTGGTTGAGTATGAAACTACTATACAGGGAGTGATGATCGACTGGCTAGAATCCGCTAAGAAGGTTCTACAGAGGCGTATATAAATAACTCTTACGTGTGCAGTGCATAACTATGCTCTCGATAGATACATAGAGTTTTTGTTCGATCATATGAATACAATCAGACTTGGTTGATTATTATAAATCATTATAGTTATCTCCACGTCTGAATAACTAAACTTTTCCTTCCCACGGCACGCGATGGAGAGAGGAATTCCTATTCCGGAGGAAGCACGGAGGACATAACACATCCAAAACAGAACTGGAGTACTTTATTGCCCTATTTTTAGGCGAATTAGAAATAGACGCACGCCATGGAACGCGGGGCAGCCCTAGCCCAGTAGCCCTGCCTAGGTGCGCAGTCTGCTTTGCCGAAAAGAAATATAGCTTGCTAAAAGCTAGCAGCTGCAGAAACCAAGAACCGTGGATCAGACTGGATCATCATCAGCGAGGATCACACTAATATAGCCCGGCCCTGTGCAGCTAGCTATTCTACCTATTTGGAACGAAATGATCGACAGACGCCATCAAACTGCCTAAACTTTAACATTTCGCATTAATGTTGGCTTGGCGCAGATCCCCCGACGATGATTCACTGAGCAGAGAGGGCGAAGTCGTGGTTGGTAGATTTTCTTTTCTTGATTTTCACTTTTCTCTTGCCCCCGGCGATCACATCTCGTGGAAAGCGCTATTTTTGAGGGCTGTATGTACTGTACGGAGTACGACGAGGAAATTATGTAGCCTATGACAGAAAATATGAATTAATCGATCTATGTTAATTGATTAATATTGCTTCATTTCATTATATCAACTACCTACGAGATTGTATTGTCAAAAATAAAATTGTACTCATCCTTTACCACATCTACAGTCACGTATTATTTATCGTCAACTGCTGGTGGACTGATGGCCCCCACGCTTTCTTGGCTGTTTAATGCCTCAATAGTTAGGAACTTAGGACTGTTAGGTACATACAGTACCGTACCTCGGTTGAAAACCTGTGCACACAAATACATTAGAACATTATTAGATTAGATTGGTATCATGGCACGAGATACAGACAAGCAAGCCCCTTGCAGCTAAAACTTTATCCGATGATAGCGAGCTGGATCCCGCTGCCCGATGTAACAATTGATTCAGTGCCCTGTCCTCGGAAGCCAATCCTGTACGATCGACAAATGACAAATAAAACAGACTTTTCCTGAGAGGGTGTTTGTACTGCTCGGTACCACTTTTCCGAATGCGGCTGTTTTTAATTTTGGGCGATGATGCTCGATGATGGCCGATCGATCGATCTTAGTTCTGGGCACTGCGACATAATCCTCTCAGTTTGTTGTGTATGACTGGTCTGTCTCAACTAGCTTTGTGGATTCATCCTGACATGCTGATACTAGTATATCTGTTCTCTGGCCTAGCAGAGTTTCTTCTGCTGTGAACTTCATCTGAAGATTCTTCAGATTGACGCTTCAATGCCGCTTCGACTCTGACATTGTGAATCGCCCTGCTATGTGAGGTAGCGGAAAGGAATACTCCCACGTCACCATGGTCCCAGCCTCGGTCGTTCTGGCCTTTGTATGTTGCCACACCTAGTTCTGCTATTCTGCTGTTCTGCTGTATCTTGCTGACTGCTCAGCTCTTCGTGGGCCTCTCGACGGTGATATGCCTGCTGCGACTGTTCCTGCGCCTGCTATGGCTGCGGGACTATTCCCCGGCTGAATTCGTCAACATCTTCGTGATTGTAAGCACATTTCGAATGCGGGTGGGATTTTGATTTTGCATACTGACGCATTAGATCCTCCTCGGTTTCCAAATGTGCGGCATGGCCATCACCGACATGTACGGCAACAACTACATGCCTCCCAGCGTCCGCGAAAGCCTGACTTCCGAGGAGAAGGAGCAGCACATCCTCGGCACAAAATGGTTCCTCGTCGGCGGTCTGACCTACTACGCCATCGTCTGGTGTTTCCGCGCGTCGCTGCTGCTGCTCTACCGCCCTCTGACCTCCAACGTCGCCGGATATCGCTATCTGCTTCCGGGCGGATTGGCGGTGCTGGGATTGACCTATCTGGGTGTCGTGTTGGCGAGGCTGCTGTCCTGTCGGCCGATTGGGAGGATGTGGCAGTACGTTTCTCCCTGAAAGGGGCTCATAACGGAGAAGATGTGTCGTGCTGATTCTGTAGGATGTACCCGGATCCCGGCAAAGAGTGCGCGGAAGCGTTGGTTCACGTCTATGTTGCCAGTGCGTTTGGAATTATCAGTACGTCGGTCATTCTCCACCTATATAGATGACTGCTAACAATTCTAGTCGATATCTCTCTCATCATCATCCCCATGTCCGTCATCTGGATGGCCAAAATGCGTCGACGCGACAAGATCGGGCTCTACGTGCTTTTCGGGCTTGGCTTCTTCACTGTTGCCGTCATCATGTGCGTTCCTTTACCCCCTCAAATAGATAGATTTTCTTGAGAATAACTGTCCTGACAACCGCAGCGTCCGCCTCATCCTCACCATCGCCGACCCCGCCGCCCACAGCGCCATCGTCTGGGCCACCGTCGAGATCTTCAGCACCTGCATCGTGTGCAACGCGCCCTCGATGCGCGTCGTGCTGGTCCGCTTCCGCCGGGGCGAATACCCAAGCGGCTACCTCAGCGGCTCGCGAGGCGCTGGCACTCATGCACGCAGCCAGGGGACCTACCATCACTCCCGGCCGGGGACGTCGTGGGTGACAGCGTCAGGACGACGCCGGAGTCGCTCCCCGACCGGACGTGCTGCCGCTCCCCCCGAGGAGATGTACGTCAAGGGCCAGATCAACGTCACGACGGACGTGAGCGTCGACGTGCGCAAGACGGACGATCCAGAGACGGGCCGGCAGCCGAGCAGCACGGGCAGCGGCGAGGGGTTCGTCGACGATTGCGAGATGCGCCCGCTGGCGACGCATGGGATGGCCGTGAGTGCCAACAATCAGACAAGGTGGCACAGTAATGATGGATGACTCTATATAAAAGCATTGTCTGCGCTATACAAAAAGCATTGTCTGTGGAGGGAACTGGTATGGGCTGTATACATGTAGTGGACGGGTCATGAGTCTTATGCATATACATATGTTGTTGGCGTTAGGAGTTGATCTACGGAGTATAGAAAGTACTGTACATGTGCGTATGAATTACGGTTGAATATAGATGGTCTTTCCTCCCTGGAATCAGTTTTTCTGTTTCTTTCTTTCTTTCTTTCTTTTTTTACACGCGTAAGAAATCTCTCTTCTATTCTGCAGTCCCAATCCAGACTAGACCATATTCGCTCGTCAGTCTGCCATCTGTACACTGTCGACGTGGACACAAGCTCAGCTGCACCTGATCACGAATCACGTCTCTCCCAAATACAAGGATCGATCTGCAGCGTGTGTGGGTCACCAACACAGCTGCACTCGCTGCAGATTATTATTGGGGCGGGGGCACCGAATCGAGAGGCCTCACGTGGGACCAGCGCATAGGTTCTACATGCGCTGAGCATCCATGCTCCATCAACCTGGTTAAGCGAGCACATTGTGGATATATCGTCCCATGGGACGACGATGGATGTATTCTTCCTGCAACCCAAAAGCTGGACCATAATATGTTAATACTGCAGTCGATTAATTCTTTCTCGACATCGAATTAAAGTTCGCCCGGTGGCGGAAAGAAAAACGCCGCAGCCGAAGCAGCGACTCAGCGAGCGAGGCGCGAGCCCCACACACCCAGCGCCACGCCCCACTTGGCGTGCCGCCCGATTCTCCGCATTCCAAAAGTCAAAAGCGCTGGCTGGCGAATGGGAATTGAGGATCCGCCGAGGCCTTGCATTGCTTGCACAAGGTCGATCATACCTTGCATGGAGTACTTACAGTGCTCCGTACAAGATTTCAATTCAATTCGCTTCTGGCCCCCATGCATTGTTACATCGATGGATGGATGGATGGATGGATGGATGGATGGATGGATCGACAGACAGCCCGGAAAATTTCCTACCTGAATTCAATTCTTGTTTCTTCCTTCAGCCGGACATGGCTGTTTCCTAGGGTTTTCCGGAACTCAACCGAGCTCGCTAGGCTGGCTGGCTGGGCTGGGCTGGGCTGTATCCAATTTTATCTGTACTGACACGCTAGGGGTGTAGCGTAGCTTTCTTCTTTGCATTTGCCATGAACTTCTTTTCTTTTTATCTAGTGGACTGATTATATCCAAGTTTTATTTCTATAGTATTTTTTTTATTTTTGTTCCTCCATTCTTGTTTTCTCTTTTCTTCTTTACTTTTTCCTTCCTTTATCCTTCCTTCGGACAGCTCTGTTGTTTAGTTTTACTCCCGTCTCTGCTTGTCAGCATTCGCCATGGGCTTGGGCATCATCGAGCCCAAGGGCGTCGACTATGTGCCCGGCACAGCCATTCTGTACCAGACCAAGGGCTCTGCTGAGCCCGAAAGCCCTCGAATTGAGGACTCTTCTGATAGCGACAGCTTGAGGCTGATTCCAGTGCCGTCTGCGTCGCCTCGAGATCCATTGGTGAGTGCATACGTCCATAATTATATCTACAAATACTACTGTCCTATACATCTCTACTGACAGCCCCAGAACTGGCCCAAATGGAAAAAAGACCTTACCTTCTTCTCCATCTGCTACATGGTCATCATGGGCACGCTCGTCGGCCCCACCCTCTCCAGCGTCAACGGCGTCCTCGTCGAGGAACTCCACGTCACCTTCAACCAGGTCTCCCTCCTCACGGGATGCGAGTTCATTGCCTCCGCCTGCACCGCCCTCATCTACCAGACCGTCGCAAAAGTCTGGGGCAAACGCCCCGTCTACATCTTTGCCACGCTGAGCATGTTCGTCGGCGTCGTCTGGAATGCCTGCCTGAAGATGTCCTATGTGCAGTTCATGACTGCCCGCACGTTCCAGGGTCTGGGGCTCGGCGCATTTGAGACGTTGCCGCCGTCGTCGATTGGTGATTTATTCTTCGTATGAGACGTATCTCTAATGCAAAAAAAATAAACGTCCCGCTGACCGGCTGCAGGTCCACCAACGCGGCAAGCGCGTCGCCTTCTTCAACATGACCTTCTTCGGCCTCTCGTACCTCTCGCCCATTATTGGCGGCTACATCGCGCAGAAATACGGCTGGCAGATGCAGTTCAAGATCATCGCCGCGTTCTGCGCTGTCGGCGTCGTGCTGATCCTGTTCTTCTGCCCGGAGACGGCGTACAATCGTCCTGCGGTGGCAGACGACAGTCAGTCGCAGGATCTGACGGCCAGAGACCAGAATGAGAAGCAGGTCCTGACGACGTCCGACAGCCCCGCCGCGGACTCGGCGTTCAAAACCTGGCTGCGCGAATTGAGCCCCTACAACGGCCGCTTTTCCGACGAGCGCATCGTCAAGATCTTCCTGCGTCCGTTCGCCGCCATGATCTACCCGGCCATCCTGTGGGCGTTCATGCTGCAGGGCACCGTCCACTGCTGGTCGATCGGCGTGTCCATCATGATGGCGCAGCTCTTCGCCGGACCACCGCTCAACTTCGGCCCGGCACAACTCGGCTACATCTACGCCTTCCCGGCCGTGGCGTCGCTGTTCGCGTACCTGCTGGGCCTGTTCCTGTCGGACTGGGTGCTGAAAGTCGCGGCGCGGCGCAACAACGGCGTCGCGGAGCCCGAGTTCCGCCTGTTCTTCACCGTCGGGGTGCTGGTGTTCGGCGCGCCGGGCCTGTTCGCCTTTGGACGGTACGCAGCGCTGGGCACGGGGCCTGACGCGTCCGGCGCCAACGTCAGCTGGGTGCTGATCAGCTTCTTCTACGGGATGATCGTCTTTGGGCTGGTGTGCGCCTGTACGGCGACCTTCTCGTACCTGCTCGACGCCCACCGCGCCTTCTCCGCCGAGTTCATGATCGCGCTCGTCGTCTTGCGCAACATGTTCGCCTTTGGCGGCACGTACTTTATGCCGACGTGGCTCGAGACGGGCGGGCCCGAGCAGATGTTCTACTCCATGGGCGGGATTTTGTTTGCTGGGTGTCTGCTGACGATTCCCATGTACGTGTACGGCAAGGTGTATCGCAACTATTTCCACCGGCATAACCTGCTGCTGCTGTTGTAGCAGATTTTGATAGAGGGGAAGCACTGGCTTTGGTTGATTTCTATTCATTCGTGTCTTTTACTACGCTTTACCTTCTTAGACGAACTTTTTTCCGTATCTAGATCCTTTTTTTAACTTCTCGGGCCCCATACATACTATATGACAACAGTATTATAGTATAGAATATACTATGTTTTATTTTTATTTATTTCCTATATTAATTAGAAAACGCCTTATCCAATGACACTTGTCTTGAACCGTCATTTCTAAAATCAGTAGAAGAATGTAGGTATCTTATTCTCGTGATCCCTTATTCTTGAAGAAGTATACTGTAAAGTTGTAATACCCTCAATGCAATCTCTTCCCGTTCTACAGATTTTTCTTGGAGTAAAACAAACAAACCTCTTGTAGCTAGCTAGGCACACACAATAGAGACATAGTTATTACTTATGACTTATACGATAGGTATTTAAGGCATTAATACAAGCCTTCAAGAACAAAAGCAAAAAATTTTTTTAAAAAAAAGATAAATGTAAGAAGAATGAAGAAGCAATAGGTATTTTGTAAGATTGACATATAATATACCTTCAGAGCTAGCCTCCAATATATATGCCAGCACTTGCACAAAACTCTGCTTAAGAGACATTCGTTCAGCTTTGCGGCGCCCTAGATTTCCTAAGGGGAAATGGGTAGAAAAGGAAGTCAAGAAACGAGAATAATGACCATGAGTCAAACACATATGGATGTTGGGAGTATAGAGATATGATATAATATGATATGATAATTATAATTGCATGCATGTATGTGTATACAGTACATAGGTTGCGACATTTTCTTCTTCTTCGAATGCTCGATTTGATATTGCTGTGGTTCTCTCTCTCTCTCTCTTCTTTTTGTTTTCCTTTCCTCTCCTTCATATGCTAAATATGCTAAATACATGCTTATATTCAACTGCTATATGTATTCCTCTTTTTGCGTTTCTATATCTCTTTCTTCTTTTTTGTCCTTTTTTTTTCTTTTTCTTTTTTGATAACGTATGTAAAAGACTAGATGTCAACAGCCGGCAGTTCCTTCCTGGATAATTTCCTCAGGCAGAGGCTTGGTTCCTTGCCACTGTCTGGCTATTATTTCTGCTTTTACTTGTACACTACGTCTTCCCTGGACGCCAATGCTATCACGCTCTTCCTTTAGTACCCATAGTGGTGGTGTGTCTCTCGAGTTTCAGACTTCACCTGACAAAATCCTCAGTTCAGTCCTGCTGAAAGTCAAATGTGCAACCTTTTGTGTTTTGGAAAGTCTGTCGAAGGTTTGCATGTCAAAGAGAGCAACATCGTTTGGATAGTCGTTCAGCTTCTCCCGGCTTCTCACTAATTGTGCTACAGTACCATAATTGACATGTCACCCTCTATGTACGGCACATGAGTGTCATGATCAAGATAGGAGAACACAGTCTTACCACTGTATATTTCAGGCATAAACTAGGCCACTAATATGTGAATCTCTTGCAAGACGATCAGAACCGCAACAAGATGGCCCTGAACAGTAAGCCTGGAAACTTCCTCATATGCAGGATTACGTGAGTTATGCACAAGAACATTGCAAGACTTGCCTAGAAACTTGGCTAGAAACTTGGAATGGAAGCTAAAGTATTTAAATATTGCCCTCTATTGTATGTATATCCGCTTCATCCCTCTGGTTTATCGACTCCAAAGGGCTATCCAGCTCTAGATATATTCTTGAACACCACCAGAGCCCGAGAAATGAGTCTAGTAGTCCAGTCCAGACTATGAAGACAGGCATGAAGCGTTCAGCTCGATATTTGACAGCTCATGTGGCTGTCTGAACAGGATATTCTGCAGTAATAGAGGTATTAACAATTAAAAAAAAACAAATGAAATCGTCGCCAGAATAAATAAGAAAACGCCATGACCGGATATCTAGCTGCTGTAGTCTGATTATGACCATTGATCTGCTAATATTAAGAAATACGACAAATTTCAATTATAAAAAAAACATTTATATCATTGGAAATGAGACTGGGTTTCTTGATGCAAGTCACGCAAAATAGTTACATAAAAAGCATCCTTTTTAGAAATTCACGACTTAGGGAATCCACCTATGTATATATTTAAAGATGCAGTTAATTAGCAATATTTTTAATGGATTATTACCTGGGAAAAAAAACGATTTAGTCTTCTGTAAATATACCCAAGAGCTACTTCTTAAACAAACATACGAACTGACTATATACTCATGCCCAAGGGTATACTTCTATAATCCTCATCCAGCAGCACCAACCCACCAACTACGGAGTATTCCCGATAGACATGTCCCGTCTTGTCTGCTATTTACTCCATATTTTCGTTCGGCATTTACCATCCCCACCCACCTCTTTTTTCCCCGCATTTTACGAAGTAGCAAAACCCCGGGTGCAACTTTCCGCCCCGTGGGCACGATAATTGATGAGCAATAGCCTAGGTTATCTAGATCTCTCCTTACTCTGTATGGACTGGTGGAACGGGGTGATGTCGGGATTTACTCCGAGCTTTTGTCGACTACATATATACTTGTTTCAATATACCTGTGCACTACATCTATGGTTGTCTTGAGCGAGGACAAGCATACTATAATCACTTCAGCTTGGCTTGACAAGTTTATTGGTCGAGGAGGACGATGAAAACTCTCGACGTTGTCGTCGTTGGCGCAGGCATCGGTGGATTGGCCACCGCTCTGGCCCTGGCCACTGACGGGCATCGCGTGACGGTTCTCGACGCTGTCAAGGAATTTTCAGAGGTGTGACAATTGTCACTCCCATAATAATGTTCCATACTGACAGCCATCTCAGGTCGGCGCTGGCATCCGCGTCCCGCCCAATTCCTCGAAATTGCTCCGCTCCTGGGGCGTCGATTTGGATAGCCTGAAGAAAGAAATCTCCCACGGCAACCGCTTCGTCGACTGGAAGGACCACAGCCGCATCCTCCTGGCAGTCTCGTTCGATGACATGCCGCAGCGGTATGGCGCGCCTTACTACTTCCTTCACCGCGCCGATCTCGTCGACGCCCTGCTGCGCGCCGCGCAGACGAAGAAAAGCAACATCGCCATCAAGACCAACAGCCGTGTCGTCGAGTATGATTTCCACCGTCCGGCAGTCATGACGGAGCAGGGTGTCTGGTATACTGCCGACCTGGTCATTTCCGCCGAAGGCATCAAGTCCTCTGCCCGCGCCGCCATCAACGGCGCTGCCGTCGAGCCCCGAGATACCGGTGACGTGGCCTATCGCATTGTCGTCCCTGCAGGCCCGCTGCTGGAGGATCCAGCGATAAGAGACCTCGTCACAGAGCCGTGGGCCACGCACTGGATCGGCCCCGAGGCGCACGCCGTCGGCTACCCGCTGCGCGGCGGCGAGCTGTACAACATCATCATCGACGTCACGCACAACACGGACCTGGGCGAGCCCGTCCGCGAAGGCGACTGGAAGAAGCAGGCCGACAACACGGAACTGGTGCGGCGACTGAAGGACTGGTGTGCGCCTGTGCGGAAGCTCTGCGGTCTGACGGGCGAGTATCTGAAATGGAAGCTGGCGGACCTCGAGCGGCCGCTGCAGCGATGGGTGCATCCCAGCGGCAAAGTCGCGCTGCTGGGGGATGCGTGTCATCCGATGATGCCGTACATGGCGCAGGGAGCTGCCCAGGCGATCGAGGACGCGGCATGCCTGCGAGCAGCCCTCGCAGCGTACGGGGACGAGAGCCTCGTAAAGGCATTGAACGTGTACGAGAAACAGCGAGCGCCGCGAGCAGACTACATCACGAAGAACACGCGCGTGCTGCAGGAATGGTGGCATCTGTATGATGGGCCAGCGCGTGAGAAGCGAGACGAGCTGATGCAGCGGGACGACGAAAGCAATCCGATCTTCTGGGGATATTCAGTCCGGAAGGACTGGCTGTTTGGCCTTGACGCTTCAAAACTGTTGGACGGTGAGGACTTGAAGATTCCGAACCTGCCCCCGATGCCTCCGCAGGATGCATCTGTCTATAAGACAGCAAAAGACGCGAGGCTATAAATCCATTTAGACGTGGTTGCTCATTCTTTTTTTTCTTTTGGCATATTAGAAAGATTCTGTGATAGTTGAACGCGATGCTCATGACTTACGATTGCGATATGCTGCCCTTGAATCACATCGAACACGGTAGTCATAGCCACAATTCACTCCTCCAAACAGCTGCTGAACAACTCCCCAGCACAACATGTTGGGTCAGCGTTCAGCCTGTTCAGCCTGGGTCATGCTGAATACTAAAAATTCGATTGCGAGCTTGGGGATATTGCTCCTAGTATCCAATTCGCTTGTGCAACGTCCAGGTTAAGAGGACATATAGTACTATAAAAGTTCTTCGGGACATGATAGTATTGGCAATATCTTGGATGACAGGCAAAATTCCAGGAGGCACATACATGCCTAATTCGCAATAATTGGCTAAAGAGTAAAAGTTTGCTGTCGCAACTCAACTTGCCATTAACAAGGAGGACCAACTAGGGCTGAAACCGCAACCTTGCTTTTTTTCTTTTTCAACGTCGACAGCTTGACTACGAGGGAATATAAGAAGCTATCTGCTTGTGAATATGCATTATTCTAATACCATTTGTCAGAGTCATGCAGCATTGGACGCCTAACAGCGGCTGAATTGAAGTCAACAAAGTCCTATATGTACTGTATGTAAATCCAGTTGACCCTGAAAGAGCAAAGGGTCAACAGCCAGTTCCACTTCACGGACAAGACATCTTTGGTCTGGATGTATCCTGGAGATTCGGCTAGATTAGTGAGGGACAAGATTGCTGTCAACAAAGTTGTATGTATGTGCTTTATTCAACTTGCTGCCATCCTCAGATTAGTAGTTAAAAAGTAACCTTTACATCATAGATACAATAACATGAACAAGAATTAAAGGAGAAATAAAAAACATACAATGTCTAATCTACTAGATAAGAACATAATTTTTTTTATCTATCTTCGACTTGCGTCTCTTTTCCACGTCCACGTCCCTGGGCGCTTCGCCACACGCACCGGCACCATGCAGGACGTGATCAGCGCAGCGGCTGCACGAGAGTCGACCTTGGAGCTCAAACCTGCCAGTCAACATTCGCCCTCCCTGTTCTCCTTCCTCCTCCCATGGCCATTCGACCTTCGTTGCTTCCAAGGAGGGCGGCTGGTGCTTCATCTCTTCCATCAAACAACCTATCGCTGCCCAACGGATCAGGGGGAGTTGTGCCCGCAGGCAACGGTGTTGTCACGTGCAACTGCTTCCGGTTCGGCTGCTGTAATCGATAACACGGTCTGGCAATACGCAGGGGGTTCCTTTCAAAATCCAGAAAAGAAATGGGTGGGGTGATTATTTGAGGCTACAAATAGGGCTGTGTTTGATTTATCCTAGTCCCTTCCATCAACAGGTGATCTGGTAGGACGCCTCACATTCAGAGTGGAACCTCCCGCAGCTGGTCACAACCAAGGGACTGCCATTTAGGATGGAAGACCCAGTCCGTCCAAGCAGTGCAGAGGTGTACGAAGTCCTGGCCAGAAGTTATACTCTCTGGTCGAGCCTAAAGGATTTAGCAAAGGGTGATACAAAGCTTCCCTTCGATTGTGTCCAACTTCGGAGTATACTCGGTCCTATTCCAGCCTATCTCGCAGATGGAAGAAGCCATGATGCAGCATTCTCTATTCACAGGAGAGATAATAAGACAGGATCTGAGCTATATCTCAGTGGACACTCAATGTGGGAGACACCAAAGGGCACTTGCGACTTGCCACCCAGAATTTTATCCCATCGACTTCTCTTTGCTGTTCAACATCCC
>NW_013563293.1:0-27459 GCF_000968595.1 Rasamsonia emersonii CBS 393.64
GCGACAACCGCTATCTCCACGTCCTCTGTGGATTGGGTCTTTCCTCGTCGTTATAAGACGGCCAATCGCGGTCGAGTTGCTTGCGGACTGCTTTTCAAGCCGTTGGTGTCGCCTCTTCGCGTCCCGTGTCATCGCTTCGTCCCTGCCACCAACAACAACGCACCGCCCCCCCCCCCCCTTCGACGCTGACGACGTGATTTCCTCCTTGGTCGCCCGGTTGCTCGTCGTGGTCCGAGGAGAGGGAGCTGAGTGAAAGGCGCACCCCGAACGCGACGGCCAGTGAATGAGCTCCGGGGTGGCGTCCCTGTTTTTTTTATCTCTGGAGCGACTGGCGGGATGGGGACATTGGAAGCCGGGAATAGACCCAGGTTTGTTCTCGCTGTTCATCATCCGCTCGTCTCGACTTCAGCCTGCTAACGTCGACAGGGACCCTCTACCATCCATAGGCTCCCTGGACTTGAAAGACGGATCGGGTTATCCCCCCAAGTATCCCTCCTCCACCACCATGGCGACGGGCGTCGGCGTCAGTTCAGCCCCTCTGGTCAGCCCCACGACCACCATGTATCCAGGCCCGCCGCCTCCCTATTCCTACCAAACCACATCGGCGCCTCCAGCTCCCCGCAACAACGAGAAGGAGCAGTCTCAACCGCAGCCACCACGGCAGTCTCTTCCCTCCATCCACGAAGCCCTTGGGAACGATAATCCCTTGCCGTATCCCGGCCCGGCGTCGTCGCCGCAACATGCTCCTCCACCTCCCTTGTCGACCAACCTCATCTCCCGTCCCAGCAATGACGGTCCGACGGGGCCGCCCAATCCCTTCTCCAATAACTCCACGTCCACCCCGTTCTTGCATTCCCAGCCGGGCCAAGCGGGCCAGCTGCCGGGCGAAGCGTCGCGGTCGAGTTTGGCCTCCGTCACCACCCAGGACTCGAGAAAGCAATCGCTCCCGTCCTTAAGCTCGGGGAAATCGCCCACGCAGAGTTCCAACACGGCGGCCACCTCCGTGTCCACGTCGCAGACGTCAGCCAGCTACGAGTACAGCGCGCCGGCGCCCGCGAGCACCATGGCGTCTCCGAATGGCTACCCGCCGTATCCCCAGTCCTATTCCTACCAGTCGCAGCCTCCCACCAGTCAACCGGCGTCGTACGATTCTCGCGCCTATGTCGGAGGTGGACCATGGAAACCGGGCACGGCCGAGCCACCCCGCGTCGACGATGCGCAGAGGGGACTGGTGAGTCGCCCGATCGCGACCACCCAGCCCCACAGCGACTCGGTGAAGCGACAACTGGACGGCTACGACGTGGAAACGTCTCTCAATGAGGTAGGACACTTTCCTAGGAGTTCACTTTTATTATTATTATTATTATTTCTTAAGTGGACATTTGCTGACCGCCATCCAGATTATCGACATCAGCACGAGGACGCTCGACTTTGCCCGACACTACGCGGCACGAGCCCACCAGACGCAACGATCGGGCCCGATCCTGGGCTCCCTGCCGTCCGTGCATGAAGTGGATGATTTACTGCAGCTGCAACAACGCAGTCAAGAGGCGCTGCTTCGGATCCGGGCGGCGGTGCTGAACCAGGAACATGCGTTGGCGGAACAACGGGCCCAACGGCAGGTTTACAAGTCCGACAATGGCTATGAAGAAGAGCACGTCCCCATGTACCAGGAAGACTTTAAAGGAGGCGGTGGATTTGCCGGTGCGGATGCGAAGAAGCGACGAGGGGTGAGTCCCTTTCACGATGGTTTATTAACTAACGCTTCGTTCTGACGTTCTCTTGCAGAAAGCTGCCCCTCCTGGTCGTTGCCACAGTTGCAATCGCGCGGAGACGCCTGAGTGGCGTCGCGGTCCGGACGGTGCTCGAACGCTGTGCAACGCATGTGGATTGCATTATGCCAAGTTGACGCGAAAACTGGGAGCCAACAAAGCTTCGGCGTTGGGGTCCAACCTGAAGCCGAAGAGCAACATTGAATCGACATCACCGGCACACCGATAGCTGTGATAGTCGTGATAGTCGTGATAGAGTCGTTTTTTTTTTAATAGCCTAATTTCTTTGGCGTTGGAAGAGTGGGTTTGGAATTAGAGAGTTTTTTTTTCTTTTCTTGGCCGGCGTTTTGTGGTTCTTGTAAGCCCTTCCTCTCTCTCTTTTTTTTTTCGCTTGTTAACTTGACTGGAGATTCGACATTGTCTATATATATACTTTAACCTATTTCTGAGAGCCACGCGTGGCAGTTTGCTTTTGGGATTGCAGGGGGACCACTGTGATTGTTCCGGTTTTTCGCACCGTCCTCTGGATTCTTCTGTCTGTCTGTCTGATGTTGGGTCTGGAACGAAAACGCGTTGTGCTATGAGAGAATAATCTGATTAGATTCCCCGGATTCATTCGATTCGATTCGATTTGATTCGATCTCTGTACGGTTGTGTGTGTCGATCTGCGGTGTTCCTCGTTTGTCTGCAAGATTGTGTGGGCTGTGTGTGTGGGCTGTGGTGGTCCTTCTGATAAAGAGAGATCCCTTGATTACACTCCTGCTTTTTGTTTGTCTTGTCTTGTCTTGTCTATTAATTGTTACCCGGTATACCCCTTTATTTATAGTCCTAATCAATTAATCAATAAATCTCATTCTTTGACTGTAACTTGAATCGATGAAAAGCAGTTTTATGTTGTCTACTCGCTTGAAAGCAGTGCATATGACGTTTCTACATCATTTTGTATATACTATATGTATATATCAATATAAAACAGCAGCAGCCAGAAGCCCTTTTGGAAGGATGTTTTTTTTTGCCCTCTCTCTCTCTGCGAAGGAAAGATTGTCAGACAGATCTGCATGTGGAGACTGAGTGAGTGAATGAGTAGAGTGCAGTGGAGACAAGAGAGACAGACATTATTTATTTATTTGTCTGATGTAATGCAATGCAATAGATCAATGCAATCAATGTAATGCCTGGGGCTGGTGCCCTGTCAAATAATATAATATAGTAAGGCAACCATATCACATTGTATGATTTGTATTGTATCGTATACCCCTCACTCATCTCATATCGCCACACATCTAGATCGAGTGGATATCTGCTGCTGAATGATGAATGATGAATGATGGATGATTTTTTTTTCAACTTTGATACTCTCTGAAGAAAGAAAAGGATTTTTGTACTAACCTTAACTCTGGATCATTCCCCCCTCCCTGATCGACCATTAAAAGAAAAAAAAAGAATCCTTCTTTCCCACTTACTTACTTTCGGTAGGTACCTACTTAGAATTAGACTAGGTATGTGTTCGTTGTTGATTAGATCAGATAGATGATTTTACAGTATGTAGCGAGATATAATACAGTGCAGTACTGTACTGTAGCAGTGTAGCTTGGATGGAGTATTCTGTATTTTCATGCTATGCTTTTTCTTTCGTATGGTGTGTTATTTGTCTTTTTTTTCTCTCTCTTTCTTTTTTTCTTTTTTGTTTCTTTTGCTTTTTGACCACTTTGATGTATCTATCAGCCAGCCAGCTGTTCTTGTACTGTACAGATATAATCATAATCACATTCATGATCATGATGAATGAGGCTTGAGTGCAGTCTATCCAGCTGCATTTTTGGACAGACAAGAAGATACATGTACAGTACATGTACTGTATGTAGGCAGTCAGGAAGCTGGCCTAAGTAAGTCAGTAGGTAAGGTACAGTACTATACATAGAGTATATGCATGCATATAGTTATTCATGCATGTAGTCATGTCTGCGGGTATGTATGTATGCATATCTACGACAAGTAGATCCTGACAGGGGATTTGAGTTTGCTGGATTGAATTGAGTTAGATTGAATTCATTCCATCATAATGGGTGATTTGTGATCTACTGTATGAATTGGTAGTAGGCTAGCAAGAAGGTTATGTGAGGCGCATGGAAATTTTCCTCTCTTTCTGTCTTTTCTTTTCTTTTCTTCTAAAGAAGTCTTCTTACTTACTCATGACATGAAGTGCATGATCTTCGAGTTTAGTTAGTTCCTTGAACCTTGATCATTGGACCTTCCAACCAAGTCGGTGCCTAGGTATGCTAATTGCTGAAGGTGGGAAAAAAAATATATATTATACCTAGTTAGATATACTACTCACTAATTATATTGAGGTGATCATAGAAAGGTCAAAAATGTTCGTTTCATTTCCTTTTGTATTGTATTGTATTGTATTGTGAATTTTATTTGTGATGATATTAGACTTTTTAGAGATATGTGTGACAGAACCCAATCTCATTCCTATCTGAGTGGTCTGAGGTGGCTAACATTACAAGAGACCAAGCTGGGGAAGGGAGGAAATGAAGGAGAAGGAGGGGTTGGAGGTCAGTGGGAGGGAAATCGAAAATACTGCCAGGTAGAACCATCACCGCCTTCTACACCGCCCACGTGATAACCTCTCGTAAGAGCTCATCCGAGACACTTGGCTGCGGATTGTCACAATATGTCGAAAAAAAAGAAGAGAGAGAGAGAGATCCTAGGTTACCTAGTTATGATGTCTGGATGATAGGTAATAGAATAGCTGGTAAACGCTCATCAGACTTTATTTATGTAGTCTGTATTAATCTGAATCAATTCGATAGTGATTCTCAAATGCTCTACAGAGAAATATTGTCAGTTACTACTGCAAGACAAGTCCTAGTTAGACTCTTAGATAATTATCTATCTAGATAGTAGTAGATTCTTTAGTTACTATCATAGTGTATTTATTGGTCTTCTCATCTGAGTAGAAACTAACACTTTCTTAGATAAGAAAACCCTCTCTAACTATGTACAGTACAGTACAGTACAAATCGGCAATTTGGACTTGTGGACTTTACCCTGCACTCTTAGTAAAGAGGCGTTAGTCAATGACTTAAGGGGGCCTGGGGTGGTACTACTTTGGAAGTAAAGTTAGCTATTGTAGCAATTTAGTACCATCTGCATTTGCTATAAGTAATACTTGACAAAGGTCAAGGAAATAACTCTCCTTCTATATACATGTGATAGACTATCTATACATGTGATTAACCTGCAGTCATGGACTCATCGACACTCCATGTGATCCACATGTAAATGGAGGGTCCATGTGCTCCTTTGATAAAGGTACAAGTACGACGTTGTACCACGACAGGTATGTACTCAGCGTCAGCTGAATTCGGGCCTGGGCTACATTCCAATGACAACAAAAAAAAATAATCTAGGTTACAATTCTAGTGCCATTCGTCTGGATGATTGATAGCTGGCCTGGTTGATGAGATATTACCTGATTCTGGTTCCGAGATATGTAGCAATTTTAATTTAGCTCTAGCTACAGCTCTATGCAAATTAAACAGCCATTTATGTATGTACGTACTTCAAGTAAACAAATATGTAAAGTAGTTTTCTGCCTAGTTGTCGTAGAGACATTGATACTTTAATCTAGTTTACAATATTACAGCAGTACTCTAGGTATATAGGTTACATAAGTCATATAACCTTAGCAGTCCTTCCTGTTGAGTAAGTAGTATCCTTTGTTGATCGATTGATCGATCGCTGTGCCAGAGATTTCTGCAAGGAAGCTGAAGCGTCCAACGACAAGATAGTGATATTAGGCTCTGGAGAGTCCTCATGCTATCTGTCAGCTTTGCGCATCTCTTTTGGGATCTGTTTGTGATTCTTTCTGAGTCATGAGTTTGTCTGGTATCTTGACAAGGAGGGTGTCTGATTCTCTTTGCCAATGAGCTGGTGTTTAATATCAAAGTATCCTCACTACAAATTCACAGATTCGGCTGGTCGTTTGACATCCATTTTTGATGCGCAACTTTTCTGATCTGTTAGCGCATGCTGAAGAAGCACATACTTTCCCTTATTTGCTGTCATTATTAATTATTCCACCCATAGTTAAATAATCTATCTGAATGGATGAAGCAATGGGATAACAACTGTCATCCTTGGGAGTTAGTACTCATACAAGACAGGCAATTTATTTATGGATCTTCCAACCGGGATTTTCTCGACAAGACATTGGGGACAGAGCGAGGGAATTTTCAGATCGAAAAAAAAGGAAGGAAGAAGAAATTGAGGAAATGGTAAAGCAAAGAAAGGAAAGGAAGGAAAGAAAGAAAGAAAAGGAAAAAGATTAAAGGGTTGTCCCCCAGTTCTGTTCAAACTGTCCTATGTAAGGAGGAGTTGCCTTCCTTTGCTTGGTTAGATTAACCTAGAAGCTCGGGTCTTGATGATCTTTAAATAATTAACTAATTACAAATAATTAATTGAGATATGCCACCCTTTGTATAGAATATCTATATACTGTGACTAAGGCATATTCTTTCTAAGTTGTGTTAAGGACAGTCTATACTTACGAGTCCAGGCAAATTATTTATATGATTACTTACAACCTGCCATCGTGGACATTCCATAAGGAAGCCACAACAATATGGAGTCTTACACTCCTAAATAGGGGAGGACTTTTATATAAGCTAGGGTTTACGCTTTGCAGGTAAACAAACAAAATAGATAAAGTACCTGTGAAGAAGTAGAATCTTAAGATTTTATAAGCCCTGTTATGTTCTACTTGCAACAAGCTATGCAATTGCACTAGCATACAGAAGGTCAGATGACTCAGATAACAATAGGGAGGAGGCAGCCAAAAGGGTGTGACTTGTCTGTTGATTTTTGCTTATGGAATCTTCAGCTTATTGAATAGGTGGGTTTGGTGAAAAAATTTAGAAAAAAAAAAGGACATTCCCACGACCATCTCTATAGGAAGGAGAGTATATATGGCGTTTGTCACTTTGGTTCTGTTTCAACCTTTCCAATCTGAACACCTGCCTAATTGATTAGATCCATTGCATGAATAACAGTATAAGGTCTAATTTAAATGGAAATCAAAACAGCTAGCTACAGGCGATTTTATAACCCTGCCAAATCTGGTTTCATCAATTGTTATTACTCATGCGCCTCACCTTATACAGAGTATATAGTAGTCCATATTACTATGTCACTTCCATATGCAGGCAGACTTGCTGCTACCTTGGCACTTTTAGTATACAACATAGTACAGTACACTACAGCCTAGTGTTAGACTGGAATAATGTGCCTCTATGTTGTGTGACAATACAGCAAGTCTATCATCAGGACACATGGGTACCCCATTGTTGCTACACTGTCATTAAGATGGAGCATCCTTGATATTGGAATTATCAAACATCTTCTACAGTTTCATCTTATGACATTCTTATGTTACACTCTACCTAAGAGAGATGGTCAGATGGTTATGGAGAAGAAACACAAGATGAAACTGTAACAGACAGGAGGTAAATCTTGCACTAACCTGTACTAGCTGTTAGGTAGCTACTTTAAAAAGGAACAGTATCTGCTGCTTAAGAGCCACATAACTAACTAAAGAGTCCCCTGAACTGGCTAGCACCTCATGCAGCTGTATGATACACATATATAAATCATTTAATAATAACGCCGTAGGAGCCTAGTTTAGAGACCAGGAATCGATCCTGCTTAGAATAGATTGATTCTTGCTCATATTCTTCCTACCAGCCTTGTAACGATCTAGTATTTTGCCTATTTGTTGAGGTCTCTCCGTGGTTTAGGAGTAAATCTTCAGGAAAAAAAAAGAATGTAAAGAAAGAAATAAAACGCATTTACATGCTATCGGATCAGGAGAATCTAAGCGACAGCCCTGTAAAGAAGATCTCATTTAGTAGCTATTACCTACGAGCCAATACTTAGGCAAAGAAATAATAAAGAAAAAAAAGACCACCTATTGGTTAGAGGCAATCTTGAATAAACTCTTTTCCTTGCTACCTATCCTTCTTATAGTTATAGTATCTCCTATGGAATGCTACCTATTTCCCTATAACTGCTCCTCGAGTATCCTAACTCGGTATAGACTAGGTAATTCTATAGATTATTGGTAATTCTGTCCAGTGGCAGGACATGCAGGGATAGCTGTCTGGTCAGACTGATGGACCGGAGATTTTCTTGTTCTTAGCTACGGTTTTGTTCTAGAAAGATGCTCGAAATATTTGTTATGGTATGTATTTACGTACTGACTCGTTGGTCTGACCCATCATAGCTAGAAGCGAGGGGCCTTTGCCTTGTTCTATTTACGTCGTCTGACAACCTGCTCTAACAATTCACCTCTTGATTAACTTAATCAATTCTCTCCGCAGCTGCGAATTACGCCTAAGGCAGCCTATAGCAATATTAGCAAGTCATTATCGATCACATGGCTGTCAACGAGGCTTGTTTATGGCTGAAATAATTGTCTCTAGGTACGCCTGGACCAATTACGGGGCCCATAATTAATTGGTGCACCGGCAGCAAGTTGAGGCAACCAAGGTCTCGTATTTACGTACTACACACTTCCCTAAATTAATGTCCGTCAGATACGACGTGTGATTGTGGTGGGGCCTGGCACGACTCCACGAGGGGAACGACGCTAGAAATTAGGACTCGTTTTCTAGATTCGTTCGTTTCACAGCAACAGCAGGCTAGCAGCAGCTCTCGGTTCGTCGTGCCGAATGGAATGTGGGTATTGAAGAGAATCGAATTGCCTCGTGGAGCGGCTATGGATAGGGTCCTCTCCTATTGTTGGAGTCTCACCCAGCAATGGGCCCACCGGGGCGTTGCGTAGATGCTGACAAGCTCAGCGACGAGCGATTCTAGCCAAGCTTGTCGTCCGCTTCGTTAGGGCTTATTGGAGTTAGGCCTGGCAGCAGGCAGAGCCATCGCATGGCGCCCCTTGCAGTGTCTCATTCGTCAGCAGCGGCGGGGTTATCGATCTAATCGGATGCAACATGAGAAATGGAGATCAGATCCAAGCTCCCTGCGGACCGAGGACTCCGGACTCCGTATAGCGTCCGACACTCCGAAGGCAGGGATTGATTGGCATGTTGGGACCAGTCACCAGCTAGCTAGCTATTATTGGTGTCTCTGCCAGCAACGTGAAGAATCTGACGCTGACGGGCCACCATCTAGATCTTTCGATGCGCCATGTAAGGGGTGACCGTGCCTGCATCCGGGACGTCGGCGGGGCCAACCGAGATCTTTGCTATTTATGGTTACGTTGGCTGCCAAGATTGCTTGTCCTGGAGATTATCTGATGATGATGATGATCAGCGGACAAGCTTCGAACGGTCCTCCGGTGTGGGACACGCAAGCACCGCTGTGGAATGGAATGCCTCCGTTACCAACAATAATGCACGCGTGGGTTCAACCGTTCTTCAGCTGGGATACGAAAGGGCTTCATATGTCAGACCGCCGGCCACTTTTCTGAGACAAGCTTTTCTAGAAGGCCCGTATTCCCCACGAGTCCGACCTGCTTGGGGGCCGACATGATATCATTCCGCTGACGCTGCCCCGAGTCCCTCTCCTTCATTGACGCAGTTGCCTTGGGCTCCTTGCGTCTAGCACCGCGCCCCCACGGAGCATCTGACTATGAGCTGATGAACTCTAATTTGCGCTAAGATGTGGAATGTGCACCCGAGATAAGCTTAGAATGAGCTGGTCGGAGCATACTCCGTGCTTGTTGTGTAGGAGAGGCGCAAGCGATATAACTGTTAGATTGTTATATTGCGATGATTGATAAGATCCTCCCCAGCTTAACCTCGCCCGCCAAGCGAGAGCCACGCACTCTTATTTCATCCTGCCATTGCCCTCCTCCATGCCTGCCATGGACGCCCAATCGCCCACGGAATTCCGCGAGGACGAGGACTGGACCAAGCTCACCGATCGAAGCTCTCGCCGCCGCATCCAGAACCGACTGTCGCAGCGGAAACGACGTAGGTTGCCCTGCCATCTTGAACTTGGACGCCTGATTGCTGAATGTCCGGTTTTGTTGGACACAGGGCGGAATGCAAAACTGGCCAGCGAAGCCCTCCGCCAGCAGCAGGAACAGCAGCAGCAGCAACAACAGGAGCAGCCGCAGCAACAGCCAGAGGAAGAACCCCAGCCAGCACAGGGATCTCCTCAGGAGATGGCCATGAACCAGCCATTGCCGCACCTCCAAGCAGAATTGCCTCAAGGGCAACATCCCCCCGACACTCCGCTGGGCTCCGCGCCGCCAACCGTGTCCGACGCGTCCAGCCAGTATATCCCGGCCAGCTGTCCCGAGCAGGCCATGTCGAGTACGGCCGAATACTGCCTGGGGTCGTCGTATCCCGGCATGCACGATCTGCCCGACGTGGGCGAGCTGTCCGACACGGCCGACTCGATATTCACCGGCGTGCCCGACATGCCGTTCCGCTCATCGTCTGCCCCGGAATGGGATGTCCTCGCAGACGGATGTCGACCGGGCTTTCCCTCGAAGGACATGGCCATCATGTCGTTGGAAGACGTGCCTCCGTCGCCCGCCTACGGAACGAGCCCGCACATGTCGTCGACGGCCTGGCGCCATGTCGTCAAGTCGCGACCGTACGACCCGTCCATGATGCCGCTCGGGGTCCAGAGTCGGCTGCCGAACCGTCGAAGCTTTCAGGGCGCCCCTGAGAGTGCCACGCTCACCAGCTATCCCATGCAGGCCATGCGCGACAGCTCGACCGATAGCACCATGAGCTGGGACGCCTCCATCGCCGCCGCCAGCATCCACAGCGCCGACTCGGGCGACGACCAACGGTCGCTGGCCTCGGGCAAGGTCTTTGACCTGTCTCCGGATCCGGCCCGGAGCCCGCCACGATCGGCGTCCATCCCATCATCATCCAACAGCTCCCTGGGGAGCCAGAAGAAGGCTGCGGCGCCGATGCGGAGGGAGCAGACCTCTAGCATACAGCGGAAGCGGACGCACCGGGCGTCGTCGTTGGGGGCATCGTCGAGTGAGGGGAGTGAGGTCAAACCGACGGGGACCACCAACGGGCACACATCGCTGCACCTGGCGGTGCTATCGGGGCATCTAGCGATCGTGAGACTGCTGCTCGAATCCGGGCTGGACGCGGATTCGAAGAACGAGGAAGAGCAGACGGCGATGCACCTGGCGACGCTCGAGGGCAACCGGGCGATGGTGCACCTGCTGCTGGAGCAAGGCGCGAGCCCGAACATCGGCGACAAGCAGGGCCAGACGCCGCTGCATCTGGCGGCGAGCAATGGGCAGGTCCGCCTCGTGGAGCTGCTGCTCGAGTACGGCTCCGAGGCGGATGCGCGCGACAATGCCGGCTACACGTGTCTGCACAAGGCTGTCATGGGCGGCCACGAGGAGGTTGTGCGGCTGATGTTGACCCGGGGGGTTGACGCGAAAGCGAGAGTGATGTTATAGATGATCTCCTACTTCTGTCTCTCTCTTTCTTTTTTTTTATCCTCTCGGCGTTGTTTGATTTTATTCGGTTATTGGTGTTTGACAAGGAAATACCCCATCATGTGCTTTCACATGTGCTTTCATCTTGACTATTTCTCAATTGCTTCATTCATTCTTTTTTTCTTTTTTTTTCCCGATTCAGGCGTGACGAAGAACAATGGCGTATGTATCATAGATGTTATCGAGGAATCACGATATGATGACTTACCAGGCCTACGAAATGAAAATGAAAAAGAATCATAACGAAAACAAATCTATTCATTCCAATGCGTACATATAGAAACCATATCCATATCCATATCCTCATAACGATATCCATATCTATATCTCCTTCTTCTGCGCAACACAAATCAACTTGCCCATATGGATAGCCGCGCCGTTCTTGCACTCCTCGTGCGCCTGCTCGAGGATGCGAGACAGCCAGATGGCCTCCTTGGAGTCCTTGGGCAGTTTCTTGCCCGCGAATTCGGTCAGCGTCTGGAATGACACCTCTGTCAGCCAGCGGCGCAGCTCCGGCGGGTCGGAATGGCTGTGGACGACGGCGTTGGTGAAGCCGTGCTGTTCGAGGACGGTTGGGATAATCAATCGCCATCTGTGTGCCATTAGTGTGGTTATTTTTTTTTGTGATCAGGATATCATACTCGACTCCGTTGCGGTACTTCTTCGGCCCTGCGGTCATCCATTCTAGCAGCTCGCTCATGGCGGGTGTTTGGATGGTGTCGTTGATGGTCACGACGTGGTTGTCGAAGTTGTTGATTTCCTCCCACTGCAGGTATCCGCCGGGCTCTATATTTACGACCGAGTCAGTCGATTCTCGTCTTCTCTTATCTTATTTTTGTCACGCAGCAGGCGAGGAAACTAACTCAGCAACAGAGCGAGATTCGCAACCACTTTCGCCAAGTCCTCATTGGCAATGCCAATCATGACCAGACGCAGATGGACGAGGTCGAACTGGCCGTGCAGTTCGGCCGGCGGCGGCTGGACGGCATCCCACTGCTGGAAGTGGATATTCGAGGGCATCCACTCCTGGCGCGGGCACTGGCTGATGTCGATATCGAAGCCGTCGAGCCGGACAGAGTCGCGGTTCAGTTCGCGGTTGAGCTGCGTCAGCCAGATCCTGTCGGTGGTGTTCCGGACAGCCGGAAATAATTTAGCCCCATGGTATCCTTTTTTTATTTGGAGTGTAACCATATCCATGTCCAAAAAATGGAATTATTGAATAAAATTAAGAAATAGACTCACCCCGTGCCCGTACCCACATCGGCGACCCGCGCATCGGCCTTCAGCGGCGGCACGCTCGGGTGGATGATGTACCCCAGGGAATCCCTCCAGAGGTAGGTTTGCAGATTCAGCCGGGCAGATGCGTGGTAGTTGCGTTGGAGGATGTAGCGATCTTGAGTGTCGCCGTTGGTCGTCATGGTTAATAAATTATTTTTTTTGTTTTCCACTTAACCGGAACTCCGGTGATGTTGCGGAAATCCCCCAGAAAGTAAAAAAATCAATCAATCAGTCAAGACGAGAAAGAATAGCATTCGCATTCGCACCAGCGAGGACGAGACTATTCTTCCAGCGCAAGCGATGGGATTCCCCTTGCCTGGGCGTCGGAAGTAATATACCCTCCGACATCCAGCCGCTTTGTACACATTGTATCCATATCCATCATCTTGGCGGAAGAGTACAGTATGGCTGGGGAAGGCAGACCAAGCCCAAAAGAGTGAACAGTGCGAGGGTTGCAGTTAGCCTAAGTTTAGCCTCCTGGGCTAGCGTCATACCAAAATAGCTCTGGACGCTTAAGACGACGTCTGACAAGCCCTAAAAAGTGATCTGACGCTGTCAGACGGCCCGATACTGGATTTGGAATGATGAAGGTAGCAGCACCATCAAACCTTCAACCTTCAACTTTCGACCTTCGACCTCTCTGACAGTGTCATCGTGAGAAGGCTATGCTGTCATCATCTCAGGAATTCATGCAGGAGTGTACTGTCAGAATACGAAGGACGTTCCAAGGACCTGGTCTATAGCCACCATGTGCCTACTCTACATGTATGCACATACTTTCCTTAACCCTAACCTCTCGACCGGACTAAATCCTATCAGCTCCTCAGGTGGATCCGATGAGGCATTCTTTGTCTTTTCGGTTTCATTCTGGCCTCGTTCCTGATCTTCTTTTTTTTGAGCCCGTCCCATCTGGATTCCGATCTGCTAGCAGCTGCTAGTAGCAGACCGCTGCCAGGGCAATCCTTTCGCACCATCCGATTCTAGACTTGACAGAACTCTGACGATGATGTCGCTGCATCCAGCGCATCTGGCCATCGCCACGGTCGTTCTGTACTTCCTCTACGGCCATCTCCGCCTCTCGCTCGCGCGCGCCCGCGTCAAGAAAGCCCACGGCTGCCAGCCCGTGCCGCAGTACAAGCAGTGGGAGAACATCCTCGGGCTGCAGTACTTCCTCGAGCGCATCAAGGTCGCCAAGGAGAACCGCATCCTCGAGGAGGGCCTCAAGCGCTACGAGCAGTATGGCAATACTTACGCGGTCAATGTCATGGGGTCGACGACCTACCTGACCATCGAGCCTGAGAATGTCAAGGCGGTGCTCTCGACAAACTTCCAGGACTATGGCCTCGGGTCCCGGCTGAAGATACTGGGTCCGCTGCTGGGGAGAGGGATTTTCACCACTGACGGGGCACAGTGGGAGGTAAGAGAAGAATAGCGATTTGGACGTAGACGTTCGCTGACTCCGACAGCACTCCCGCCAACTGGTCCGGCCGACATTCAAGAAGACGCAGCTGGCCGACCTCGACGTGTTCGAGACGCACGTCCAGCATCTAATCGAAGCCATCCCGCGCAACGAGACGGTGGACCTGCAGCCGCTCTTCTTCCGGCTGACAGTCGACTCGGTGACCGAGTTCCTGCTGGGCGAGTCGGTGCGCAGCCTGGGCCGGCGCGACGTGCCCGAGTCGGAGGACTTTGGCTTCCAGTTCGACCGCGCGCAGGACGGGCTGATTACGCGCTTCCGGCTGGGCCCGCTGCTCTGGCTGTATCGCGACCCCAAGTTCTTCGAGGCCTGTCGCTTCTGCCGCGAGTATGTCGAGCGGTTCGTCGCCCGCGCCATCCAGCGCCATCGCGCCGGCGCCCCCAAGGAGAGCAAGGTCGCCTACGTCTTCCTCGACGAGCTGGTCCACGAGACTGAGGACCCGGTCGCCCTGCGCGACGAGCTCATGAACGTCCTGCTCGCCGGCCGCGACACCACTGCCAGTCTGCTGAGCAACCTCTTCGTCATGCTAGCCAAGCACCCGCACGTCTGGCGCCGTCTGCGCGAGGAGGTGCAGACGCTGGGAGGCCAGCGGCCCAACTACGAGACGCTGCGCGGGCTGACGTATCTGCGCTATGTGGTGAACGAGTGTAGGTGCCCTAGAACGACAGGCCGATAAATATACAAATGCTGACCGGACTGACTGCCAGCCCTACGACTGCACCCCGTCGTCCCCGGCAACGGCCGCGAAGCGCTGCGCGACACAGTGCTGCCAGTGGGCGGCGGCCCAGACGGCAAATCGCCCGTATTCGTAGCCAAGGGGTCGAGGGTGGCCTACACGGTGTACGCGATGCACCGGCGCAAGGACATCTTCGGCGAAGACGCGGACGAGTTCAATCCGGACCGGTGGGAGACGATCCGTCCAGGATGGGCGTATCTGCCGTTCAATGGCGGGCCGCGCGTGTGTCCCGGGCAGCAGTATGCGCTGACTGTCGTCAGCTACACGGTTGTCCGGCTGCTGCAGACGTTTGAGGAGATTGAGGATCGGGAGCCGCGGCCGTGGAATGGTAAGCCGCATCTGACTATGTGTAGTCTGCATGGGACGAAGGTGTGCTTGCGGTGAGAAGTATGGAGATGATGAGTTTGCTTTTGTGTTTTTGAATTCAATTCTGGATCCATGTGTCGAGAAGAAATAGTGGTTTGTTCTGTATCTATTCTATATCCGGTAGATCTAGACAATTCAAGACATTTCCATGTACTGTACTTCTTATCTTATCGTCCTACGAACCCTCTGAAATAGACGAGATGGTAAGATTGAAGGCTTCTGTCAAACAAACTGGTGCACAAAAGAAAAACCTAGGTTATCTAGTGAACCCCTAGTATGATTGATAGCTGCCGGTTGACAGCTTCTCATTCCAAATTCCATAATCTATGGTGTAGGAGACAACGTGACTATTAAACGATTGATTGATTCTGTGTACAAATTCCTTCTGATCGAATATGTATGTACAGTACATACATCATTGACTACATACAGGTAATCACTCCTCAACGCATCAAACCATCCTCATCTCGCAGAGTTGCTGGTCTACTCCTTGCCCTGCCAGTCATAGACCATCTTGATGCGCGCCACCTGGTCGCCCTTGCGCGCCACAACGTGCCGCACATAGTAGCGCTGGCCGTCGATGATCTCAAAGCCCCAGGCCTGCTGCGTGGTGGCGCCGCTGTCGAGATGCTCGGTCCACGTGTGGATCACCTCAGTCGTGCCGTCCTCAAAGCCCTCCTTGAGGAAGTCGTCGTCCAGCTCGGCGAGCGTCGCCCACCGCGTCTTGCCCTGGACGCGGCCGAACAGCGGGTTGTTGGCCTCGCGGCCGGTCCAGTCGAGCACGCGCCGCTCCTGGGTGCCGGCGCCCAGCGAGCTGCTCTGGTCGATGTCGACGTGCGTCAGGCCCGTCTCGGAGTCGGTGTACTGTTTGATGGTCAGGGTGACGGCCGCGCTGCCGATCGCCTTGCGCGTCACCCAGTTGACGCCCTGCACCTCCAGCACGGCCTCGGTGTCTCCGGAGAGGGATTTGTTCTGCCCAAGTCAGTCTGCTCTGCACGTCTACCGGGGATGAGGCATGCTCACCAGAGCCCATTTCCCGCTGAGGGAACGCAGCGTGACGTCCGCCGGCGCAGCCATGTATTGCGATGTATTTGTCTGTGTGGGTAGCTGGGTGGAGTGTATCGAAGAAGCTCGGGATCTGCTTGCTTTGCTTGCTTGCTTGCTTGCTTGCTTGCTTGCTGTGGGTTCGTTCCGTGGGACAGAGACACAAAATATGTGCCTGGGGATGCCAGCCGGGGGCCATGATAAATGCTGTGGTTGCTGGATCCCAATTCCACTGTCTGACATACTCTCCGCGACGCATGTCAGACGGCCGCGTCATTCATGATCGGAATTCCGAAAATCGAGGGCGTCGTGCATGCGGGGCGACGATGTCACCTCGCCGAGACCACCATTTTTTGATCCAGACAGCCTGGCTGCTGTCTAGCTGCTTTGAATATTCATCACACAGGCGATTGATATTATTGCGAAGGCGTTCCAGCATGCCTGTCTTATTGGGGCAGTCTTGGTCCCACTGTTGGTTCCCAGTCGTATGACTCGTATCGTATTCATAGCTCAATTATGAGAACAATTCTCTTATTCCAGTACATTCTGTAAGTAATAATAACAACATTTATTTTGTAGGAATCTGTGGCAGGACAGCAGCTGACCCTGTCAGACTGCAGACAAAGGCCAGCCTGCACCGCCACGACTGCCTCCCCGCTGCTCGTTCCAGGAAACTTAAACATCGCTGATCGTCTCCTGCGCCACACTGCGGGGGAGTATTTATTTTATCGCTTGAAAGCCGCCTACAGTTTCTCCCTCCCGCTCGCAAATAACCATATCCAGCCCAAATGGCCGCCGACGCCGCCCGGAAAGACGACGACTCGAGCTCCGACTCGGACCGCGAGGAAGCGGGCTCCCCCCCGGATGAGAAGGCGTTAATCGGCAGCTTCATCGACGCACATCCGCCGCCGGCCGTGCCCCAGCGCTACGGCCGGCTGTCGTGCCCCGTCGTCATCCCCCAGCGGCGGCCTGGCAACAAGGAGCGCGGCTTCGTGAAGGCGTACGCGCCCATGCTGGCCCAGTGCGGCATTGACCAGGACACCTTCCTGGACTTCATCCGCACCTGTAACAAGGCTATCCAGGCCTCCAAATGGCTGGTCGCTCTCCAGGTGGCCGCCGCGGGCGCCGGGCTGGCCCCCAACAGCATTGCCATGGGCGTCGCCTTGGGCGTGCAAGTAGCGTCTGGCATCGCCGCGCAGGCGCAAATCAAGTGGAAGTGAGTCTGTCCGGACCTTGTTGCGAGCCATGTAGTTAATCACTCCCAGAACCAACGCCTTCCTCGACCGCATGAACGAGGAGTTCTTCCGCCCTCGCGGGCTCTACTGCCTGCTCATGGCGTACAACCCGATCCCGATGCAGAAGAAGGACAAGACCGACGTCGCCCAGACCATCTCCGCCGCCATGCCCCCGTCTTCTGGCGGCGGCCTCTCCGCCAAGCTGAAGAAGAATCTGCGGAACCCGTTTGCCAACGTCACGGAGGGCGAAGAGAACCTGCCCGAGCAGGTGGCGCCCTTGATCTTCCCCGAGAAGCCGGCCAAGCCGGGCAAGAAGAGCAAGTGGGCCAAGTACAACCTGAACGACTTTTTTGACAAGAGGGCGCAGGCTCGATACGTCAGTCTTCTTCTTCCTTTCATTGACTAGTCTTCTAATCCTGACAATCGATACAGGCAGTCGAAAGCAACGGCGACGTCTTGTCCGTGCCGACTCCGCCAACATTCAAAAACCGCTATCTCGATCCCAACCACCCGGCCAACAACGGCGGCCTGCTGGGCCTGCTGACCGGGGGCGCGCTCACCCCAGATCCGCAGAAGCAGAAGCAGCGGATGCTGGAGGCCATCGCGGCGCAGGAGAAGGCAGTCCGCGAGCAGCAGCAGCTCCAGATGGCGCAGCTCCGGACGCAGCTTGCGCAGATGGGGCTCTCGCCGCAGCAGCAGCAGGAGCAGATTGAGCAGTACGAAAAGGCCTTTCAGCTGCAGCTGGACCAGCTGCGTCAGCAGGCGGAATGGGTGGAGAAAGGGCAGCGGAGGATCGTTCAGGTAAGACAACCACACCACCGACAGGGACTCTTCATGACTAACGGGAATAGAACATCCTCTACCTAATGATCGTCAACATGCCGTCAGACGAAGAACTAGCCGCTGCAAGAGAGCAACTCCGCGCAGCCGAGCAGGGCCAATTCGCCGGGACGGAGATGCCAGTGAAGACGGTTGACGTGTAGTTGCTTTCTACTTCTTCTAGCAATTGCTTTCTTTCACGAGATGTCAACGATCGACGGTGTTTGGGCATGGTGTTTTGGTTTGCGGTATGATAATGGATAATGGATAATGATAGATTATTTTTACATAGGATTGATAGCAATAGTAATAGATATTCTTTTGTAACGTATCTACCTAGGTCCCCATCCTTTTTTTTTGTAGTAGATATCTATGACTATGATTTGTATATCGTATCCAGGGTCCATTCCATTCCATAGTATATATATATATTTCTTCCTCTCGAATATAGATAATTGTATTACTGTACTGTACTAGAATACATTATTAGCTGCATATCAACCTATTCATCCATCCATCTATCTACTGAAATAGAGTATCTAAGATTAAGCATAGTTATTCTATTCTAAAGCTGCGGGATAGATGCCTTGTCGGCTAGTAATCTACATACGATGCCTCCCTGGAATTAGAAAAAAAAATAAATGGCCACAACGGACATACAGAATAGAGAGTAGAAAGGAAGCAGCTCATCTCATCACCATGGACGAGACTTTTTGTCTTGTTTGAATCACTGTAGATAGGCACTTGATATATTTATATGTATAAATATATATGGGCGACATAACCCAACGAATAGTCACTGAGAATATATCAATGGGAATATATAATTGGAATATATTGTGACCAACTCCATCTCGTTACTAGCAAAAAGCTATGAGGCAGTATAATACAAAGAGATGAAGCTGAGAGGAGAAAAGGAAGAAGAAAGTAGGTATAAGGCCTTGTATAGTAATAAAATAAGTCGAGAACATTTTGCTAGCACAACGCCATACTGCCTTCCTATACTGCCTACTCCGTATATGAGAACTGTGTCCACTATCACATAAAAAATTTAAGATATATCACATATAATTAGAGCGAATAGAGGAGAAATTATAAATATCAAGTGATCAAGTGTTTGTATCTGCATAGTAGAAGACTAGAAGCTACCAGCTATATACTGCGCTAGATACAAACATAGACAACTAACAACAGGAGTATATCTGCAAGTAGACATGCAATTTGTACGCTGAAAGCTGAAAGAGAAATATGTCCTCCGTCCAATTTATATCCAGAAAGCAAGCAAACATATCCAACGAAGCAAATAAAGAAAAAAAGAAACAAAGAAACAAACCAACCAACCGAAGACGAATATATACGCCATGATCAATCGTCGCGTCATCATCCAGCAATTATCAACCAGCAAAAAAAGAGATATGCAACGAAATCATAAATGTCTTTATCTACCGCTCCACCTTCTGCAAATTCACCAACTCCCAATACTTACCCTGCAATCGCAGCAGCTTTTCATGCGTCCCCTGCTCGACGACAACGCCCCTGTCCAGCACGAAGATGACGTCCGCACGCTGGATCGTGCTGAGCCGGTGCGCGACAGCAATGGTCGTCCGCCCCCGCGCTGCTGTCTCCAGCGCCTCTTGCACGATTTTCTCTGACTCGCTGTCTAGCGCCGACGTGGCCTCGTCGAGGAGGAGGATGCGTGGGTTGCGGAAGAGTGCCCGCGCCAGGGCGATGCGTTGCTTCTGCCCGCCTGAGAATAGGGAGGCTTTGTTGCCGCATTCTGTTTCGAAGCCGTCGCTTAAAAAAAATCATCAATGTCAGCTTTTTTTTTGTCGCTAAGTATGTTTGGTGGCACCTACGGAAGTGACATGATGAAATCGTATATGTTGGCCTCCTTGCACGCCTCGACCACCCGATCCTGCACCTGCCCCGTCTCCCCCCCAACTCCATCCCAGCCCAGCAGGATGTTCTCCTTGATCGTGCCCTGATACAGCGCCGGCTCCTGCGCCACCAGCGCCAGGTGCGAGCGGTACTGGTTCACATTGAAGGTGGCGACGTTCTGCCCGTCGACGTACACGGCGCCTCCCTGCGGATCGTAGAAGCGCTCCAGCAGCGAGATCACGGTCGATTTGCCTGACCCCGACGCACCCACCAGCGCCGCGAATTGGCCCGGTCGGATGCTCAGCGTTAGGCCGCGCAGCACGGGAATGTCCGGCCGCTGCGGATAGGCGAAGTAGACGCTCCGGAAGTCGACGGCGCCGGCGAGCGTGGGAATCGGCATGGAGGGAGTGGGAGGAGAATAAGGAGCTGGAGGAAGAGGAGCAGGAGGGCCCTGCTCTCGCCCCTGGGCTGTCTCGATGACGGGCCGCCGGTCGAACAGCGTCTTCAGCGCGGCGGCCGCAGATTTCGCCTTGCCCATGTCGCCGGCGTAGCTGAACACGATGCCGGCGGACTGCACGCTGAAGATGATCTCGCACAGGCAGATGTAGAACTGCAGCAGGCTGTACTCGCGGTCCGCCAGCAACCGGCCACCGTACCAGAAGCCCAGCGCGATGCAGAGGAAGAGCAGCGACTGCGAGGCAGCGTACAGGGCGGCGTTCCGGAGATGCGCGCGCAGGGACTTGCGCTGCTGCCGCGCCAGCTGCTTTGCGTACTCGTCCTGGATGCGGCGCTCCTTGGTCAGGCTGACGACGGTGCGGATGGCGTTGATGTTCTCGGACGCATAGCTGGCCGACTCGCGATACGCGCGCTGCGAGTCCACCTGGATGCGGCTCAGCGCCCAGAAGCGAAAGAATCCGCAGCCCAGGATGACGGGGATCGTGCTGCTGGTCACCAGCGCCAGCTTCCAGCCGACGGCCAGGGCGATGACGACGGCGGCGACGAGCGTGGTCGCGCACGACAGCAGCGTGCCCAGCGTCAGCCCGGAGATGCCGGCCAGCCGGGGCACTTCGGTGGCGAGCAGCGTCGTGAGCTCGCCGGGGGGTCTCTCGTCGAAGTAGGCGATGTCCTGGGCGAGGATGACGCGGAAGGCCATGTCGCGCGCGCGGCGGATCAGGCGCTCAGAGCAGTGGGCGAGCGCGACGCCCTGGACGACGCAGGCCGCCAGCTGGACGAGGCCCAGCATGAGATACAGGCGCGCCCAGCGGTCGACCTGCGCGCGGAGGCGATCCGCGAACTGCGGCAGCGGGTTGGACGACAGCGCGACGACCGTCTCGGAGAAGAAGACGCCCTGGGTGGGCTGGCCGCCGCCGGCGACAACGTTGAAGAGCAGGCCGACGAGGATAGACAGCCATTCGGGGCGGTTGAACGAGGCGATGAAGCGGATGAGAGTGCCGAGGGAGTAGGATCCAGTCTTCTTGCTGTCGTCCTCCTCGTCTTCCGCCGGACGGAGGGTCAGGACATCCGTTCCCTTGGGGAAGATTGACAGGGCATCCGTGTCGGAGGTCAAGCGGCCGTCGAAGCTGGCAAGGCTGTCGTTGTTCATCTCGTACGTCTCCGGCGCGGAATTCCGCTCGTTCATCTCCCGCTCGGAGTTCCGCTGCTCCTCCAGCCGCTGGGCACGGACGAGGTCCGCATAGGCGCCGCCGCGCCGCAGCAGCTCGTCGTGGGTGCCGCGCTCGACGATGCGGCCGGTCTTCATGACGACGATCTCGTCGGCGTCCCGGATGGTCGACAGGCGGTGCGCAATGACGATGGTGGTGCGGCCGCGCCGGGCGGCCTGCAGGGCGTCCTGCACCAGGGTCTCGGACTTGGTGTCGAGGGCCGAGGTGGCCTCGTCCATGAGCAGGATCTTGGGATCGCGCACGACAGCGCGGGCTAGGGCAATCCGCTGGCGCTGGCCGCCAGACAGCAGGGCGCCGCGGTCGCCAACCCGGGTCTCGTAGCCGTGCGGCAGCGCCATGATGAAGCCGTGGGCGTGGACCTTCTTGGCAGCAGCGACGATGCGCTGGCGCTCGCGGATGGGGTCCTTGTCGTTGTCGAAGGGCGAGCCGATGAGCCCGTCGCGGATGTTGTTGTAGACGGTGTCGTTGAACAGCACGGGGTCCTGCTGCACAAAGGCCATCTGCTGCCGCAGCCACCGCAGGTTGAGGTCGCGGATGTCGTGCCCGTCGAGCAGGATCTGCCCGCCGACAGGGTCGTAGAAGCGCTCGATCAGGCCGCAGATGGTGCTCTTGCCAGACCCCGAGAGGCCAACCAGCGCAATCGTCCTGCCAGCCGGCACGGTGAGGCTGAAACGGTCCAGCACGAGCACCTCCGGACGTGATGGATAGGCGAAGCGGATGTCGCGCAGCTCGATCGTGCCGGCGACGGCGTCGAGGCGCGCGCCCGTCTCGTCGGAGCGCGCGGCGTCGATGGGCGAGAAGCGGTCGATGGTGCTGTAGATTTTGGCGGCAGCAGCAACACCGGTGGCCATGGCCTGCAGGTTGGGGCCGACCTGGCCCAGGGCGAAGGCGCCCATGATGATGGCGAGGATGATGGTGATGATCTCGGAGAGCGTGATGTCGCCGGCGACGAGGAAGCGCGCGCCCATCCAGAAGGCGAGCCCGTAGTTGAGGAAGAGGAAGCACAGCATGAAGCCGATCATCACGGCGAAGGCGGACTTCAGGCGCACGCCCCAGCGCTCGGCGTCGACGAGGCGCTCTGCGTAGCGCTGCGCCAGCTTCTCCTGGGCCCCGAAGGCGAAGACGACGCGGATCGAGGCCAGAATCTCTTCGGCCAGGCTGCTGCCGACGGCGGATGCTGCGAGCGCCTGCTGGTTGTAGCGCACGGTGAACGAGGTCGCTATTGTTGTCACAAGCACCATGGCGACGACGGTGCACGAGCAGATGAGCGTCAGGCGCCACGACTCGACGAAGCCGACGACGAATGCGGCCAGGAACGTGGCCAGCGCGCCGAGCGTCAGGGCTACCTTCTCGGCGATGGCCTCCTGGACGAGGTCGATGTCGGTGCACAGGCGATGCGTGACCTCGCCAACGCCCACGTCGTCGAAGTAGCCAATGTTCTGGCGTAGGATGGCCGCCAGATACTTGCGGCGCAGCGTCGAGGCGATGCGGTCGCCCGCGTACAGGAAGCCCGTCATCGAGCCGTAGACGAGGACGAACTCTCCGACGGCCAGATACACGTAGTAGAGTGCCCGGTGGCCCAGGGCGCTCGAGAACTGCGTGGCTGGCATCGTTCCGCGCTCCAGGTCGGCGAACTGGCCTGCGAGCGAGCCGAAGATGACGGGCATCAGGGGCATCACGGCGCCGCCGGCCACGGCACCCAGGGCGGAGAGCAGCAGCACGATGCGGTCGTTGCGGGTGGCATACCGGTAGAGAGCGAACAGGCCGACGGACACGGTGCGCGTCTCGATCTGCGTCCGCAGACGCTCGTTCTCTTCGTCCGTCAGCGGAATGGGCTCGGGGTCGGGCTGTGGTTCTTCGGGATACGGCGGCACCGAGCCCAGCATGGCATCCCACGCCGCAACCCACGACATGCGGTTCGTCTCGCTGCGGCGGCTGCGCTGCGAGAGGGCGCGCGACAGGCGCATGCTGCTCTCAGCACGCCGTCTGCGCCGTGTCGACGGCTCACGGCGGACGGGGGCGGCGTTGTCGTCGGAGAGCCATGTTTCGAGCGACACCCAGTCGACATATTGTGATGGCAGACGAGGTCGGGTGGACTCGAAGCGCTCCGCCAGGGGAGGGATGTTGTCCTTCTCTTCGTGCGAGGCCGCCATGGCGTGCTGGTCGAGAGCTCACAGCGAAAACGAGAAAAAGAGGAACAGGAAGAAGAAGCGGAAGCGAGCGGAGGGCCGCATGAGTGCGTTGTGTGTGTCGTTCGTTTTCCCCAAACTCTTCGGAATGTGTGTCTGCTGTCAGGAATGCAGTCTGAGCCTCAGATGAGAATTCCTGCCAGTAAAAGGGCCCTGATGCCTGTGTCGGGGGGCTGTCAGACGTCTGACAGTCTGACGGCCCAAGCCCTAACTCACCTTCCGCGCGGGTCTGACGGCGTCTCCGCTTCTGCTCTGGCCGTCACGCACAGTATAAGCCAGTAGACCGCCGATCACTCCACCGTAGAGTGCTTCCTTTCTGCATAGAATCCCTCAAAATGCGTAGTCCTGCCCTTCTCGCGCTCGCCCTGGCGGGGACGGCCGCCGCCGTCAACGGCTCCGCCCACTGCCACTGCCAGCCCTCGCAGCCCTGCTGGCCCTCGCCAGATGCCTGGAATCGCCTCAATGCGTCCCTGTCTGGCCGTCTGGTCGCCCTCCGACCCGTCGCCGCTGTATGCCACGATCCCGACTACGATGCCGCCGCATGCGCGCAGCTGCAGGCGAACAGCAACAACTCGGCCTTCCTGGCCGCCCAGCCCGGCGCGCTGCAGTGGGAGAACTGGGCTGCCTGGCCAGCTCGCGGCCAGCAGTGCTACGTCGAGACTGGGCGCTCCGTGCCGTGCGGACAGGGCCGTATCCCGCTGTACTCGGCGCAGGTCGAGTCCGTCGAGGACATCCAGACCACCGTGCGCTTCGCGGCCGCGAACAACATCAAGCTGACCATCCGGAACACCGGCCACAGCTTCCTGGGCCAGTCCAGCGCCCCGAACTCGCTGCAGATCGACACCAGCCGTCTCAATTCCATCTCCATCGTCGACTCCTGGACACCCCAGCTGCCGCCGGGCGTTCACGGGCCTCCGCCGCAGGGCGTGCCCGCCGCGACGTTCGGCGCCGGCGTCCAGATGCACGGAGCCTACACGGCCCTGAATAAAGCTGGCCGCATTATCGCCGGCGGCTCGTCCAGCACCGTGGGCGTGGCCGGCGGATTCCTGCAGGGCGGCGGACATGGCATCCTGGGCCATCTCGCGGGCATGGGATCGGACAACGCGCTGGAATTCACCGTCGTCACGGCCAACGTAAGTGCGCTCTCCTTCCCCCCATAGCTCGAATCACTGACAACACCAGGGCTCCGTGGTCACGGCCAACTCGTACCAAAACCAGGATCTCTTCTGGGCCCTGCGCGGCGGTGGCGGCGGTACCTGGGGCGTGGTCGTCAATGCCACCGTCAAGACGTATCCCGACTACCCTGTCACCGCAGCGTCTATCGGCTTCACGACTGCCCAGCCCAGCGCGGCCTACTGGGCGGGCGTCGAGGCGTGCAATGCGCATCTGGTCTCGCTCAACGACCAGGGCGCGACGGGCTACTACTACATCACGCCGTACTCGCAGGTGTCGGCCAACTCCACCGTTGCCACGTTCAACCTGTACCTGTTCTTCGTCAACCAGACGGATACGGGCTTCGTCAACCGCACGCTCGCGCCTATGCTGGCGGCCATGCAGCAGGCCACGGGCATCGCGCCCACGGTCGACATTGGCACGGTGCCCACGATGACGTCGCTGATGCTGTCCATCTTCCCGGGGGCGGACAGCGACGGGTATCTGGTGCTGCTGGGGTCGCGGCTACTGTCGCGGTCGTTCCTGGGCTCGTCGACAGGGCCGGCCAAGATGGCGCAGACGTTCCAGCGCCTGGGCCTCCAGCCGATGGAGTACATCCAGGGCTTGCTCGTGGCAGGCGGACAGGTAGCCGCCAACGCCGGGGTGGTAGACAGCGCGCTGAACCCAGCCTGGCGGACTGCAGCGCTGCATCTGATCTTCATCCGGGCGTGGATGGCGAACATGCCGCTGGCGACGCAGAATGTGCTGGCGCAGAAGATCACAAACGTCGACATGCCGCTGCTCGAGGCGCTGGAGCCGGGTCCCATGGCGGCGTATCCCAACGAGGCCAACGCCTACCAGCCCAATTTCCAGCAGGTATTTTGGGGCGACAACTATCCCAGACTGTACAAGATTAAGCAGGCGGTCGATCCGACCAATCTCTTCATCTCGCGGCTGGGTGTGGGTAGTGAGGATTGGGATGATGATGGGGCGTGCCGGAGACATTAGGATTCGATTGAAATTGATCGTCGAACCAGATCGTAGTAACTTTTTCTTTTCTGCTCTTTTTTTTCCCGTTTTGTTTTCTGCAGATAGATAGTGCAATATATTCAACGCTTGCTTTATTCTTTTCTGCTTTTTCCCCTGTCTTTCTTCTGAGAAAAATTCTAGAGAAATATTCTAGAGAAAATACTTGTCATTTCTGAACAGGCTACCGTATATAACCACAATATTGTAATATCTTGCAACTAACATCCCGATCGAAATATCATACTGATAGACTTGGTTGGGATACTGTATTATAGGCAGTCAAAACATCCTTAAAAGAGAAATATACTACTAGTCTATTTCTCGATAGGCCGCTGCATATGATTATCTGAATATGGCAATATATTTCAACTTTTCTTTCCTTTTGAGATAAACACTTGCTCGAGAATGAAGACTTGGTTGGATACTACGTTACAGCAGTCAAACACATCGAAGCAGGGAGTAGAACAGATATGCAATGAAGAACGAATAACAATAACGATAACAATAAAAATAAAAATAACTCCTGGTATCCTGATCGTTGATTCCATCCTAATCGTTCCATAGCAACCTATCCCTGACGCAAAGCATATCCATCGTATCCAGTTTAAGCGACATCACTTGTAGATCTTGAATGCATTCACCTTGTCAACCAACTGCTGCAGATCGGCCGCATTCTTGCCGCCCAGCACCAGCGAGACTGTGCTATACCGGAAAACTCCCCCCGGCCCAGCACGGCCTTCACACCAGCCGCAGACGACGACGCGGCCGGCCGTGATTTCGGCGCGGAAGACGTCGTCGAACGTCTCGCGCGTGCACTTCAGGCCCAGCGGATAGAAGAGCACCGCCTCGCTTAGGCCGCGCCGTTCGTAGAAGTGCCCGCGCAGCAGGCTCAGCTGGTAGCTCGCCGTGACGCGCGGGTTCAGGTCGACGATGTACGGCTGCCCGTCGGCGTCCTGCATCACGTCGATGCCCACGGGCCCGTAGTAGCCGCGCGCATGCAGCACGCTGGCCAGCGTCTCCAGCAGGCCGGCATACCGCACGCGGTAGTCGTCCTGGTTGGCATACGAGATGAAATTGCCGCCCCACTGACCGCGCGCGTCTAGGTACTGCGCGCCGCGGCCCAGGAAGATCGGCCGGCCGGACTTGGTGACAAACAGGTTGAGCGAGTCGACGGTGGACGACGCGACGCAGTCCTGGAGCACCAGAGACGCCGTCTTTGGGTCCTGGTCGCCCGCGTACAGCTGCTGCAGCATCTTCTTGACCTCCGGAGGGAACACCTCGAGCACCTCCTGCCGGTCCG